>NC_138056.1:55474603-55675495 GCF_964194185.1 Rhinolophus hipposideros
CCATAACTAGATTGAAGGACAACGACTTGGAGCTGATGGGCCCTGGAGAAACACACTGTTCTCCAATTAAAAAAATTTAAAAAAAAAGAGTGGCTAATATAGTATAATGAGCACGTAATATGTGCTTGGCATAATGTTAAGTGCTTTACATATAGTATCTTATTTAACATAACAACCTTATTAGGTAGGTACAATTATGATCTTCATTTTACATTTTAGGAAACTGAGGCTTAGATTAATTAACGTACAAATTTGCACAGAAATTATGAGTGGAGACAAAGCATGAACTTGGATCTGTTTGACTCCAAAGTCTGTACATTTTCTGAACCACTGTGCTGCGCACCTAGAAGTTTATATTTATATCTTTATTTACATCTACCTCTAGATCTATGAATATCCACACCGATCTCCATTTTCGTGACCCAGATATACTGTCCCATGTCATTATTCTACCTATCATATCTGGCACATAAACAATACAGAAGCTAGTACAGTGCATGCTAAAAGCCACATTGGTAAGTGTGATAAGAGCTAACAGAAGAGTGAGGTCACATTGGGCTTTTGTGATCAGAAGGGCTTCAATGAAGAGGTGAAGCTAATGCAGAGTTTTGCAGAATGGTATGACCAGCCTGTTGGTTGCTTGATCTGTCATCCATTCTTCTCTTTTTCCTCACTAACAGAATGCCCTGTTGAATGATATGGTTACCAGCCTCCCATGTAGCTAGCATGACTAAGTCTGGCTAGGGATATGTAAAGGGAGATGTTTTAGAATAATTCCAAGAAGTTTTTTAATGAAAGGAAGTGTACCACTCTTCATCCCTTCCTCCATCTTGTTGCTTGGAACATGGGCACAAAGGCTGGGATTGTATGTAGCAACCACTTGGCCCCTGAGGATAAGGACCATGTCATAAGAATGGCAGACGAGAGAGATGGTTAGGGACTGGGCTCCTGATCATTCTGAAATTGCCCTGCCAGCCCCAGGCTACCTATTTCTGGAAATGCCTTATGTGAAAGAAAAATAATGTTCAATCATTAAGCTATTGTGATGTTGGATCTCGTTCAGCCAAAACACTGATATAGATGGAAGGGCTTGGATTTGATACATGAGGGCTTACTAAGCTGAGGAATCTATGAGAGTGTAAAAAGATAAAGAAAAACTAAATATTGGCAGTTCTTTACAGGTCTGATTTTCTCATGGAGGAGATTATAATCAGATATACCTGAATTGAAATTCAGTTTCTACAAGTTACTTACTATGTGATCTTGGGTAAGTCCTTTTATAAAACGTTCCGAGCACCTATTCCCGTGTGTGTGTGTGGGGGGGGGAGGTAGTTTCCTATACCAACAAGAATTCTCCATTACAAGCTGGGTGTACTATAATTCAACTTAATTATAACATTATCTACCCAGAGATTGCATCAGATTCCATAGATATGGGACATGGTCCCCTAAGACTTCAGACACCAGTTGAAAGCCCAGGTTACCTATACTTCTGACTAATGCTGTAAATCAGAGATTCCCCTGGTCCCCTCCCTGTGTAGATTAATTTGATAGACTGACTCACAGAATTCAGGAACCTAGTTTACTCACTAGATTACTGATTTATTACAAAGGATATTAAAGGACACAAATCAATAGCCAGATGAAGAAATACATAAAGCAAGGTATGAGGAAAGGGTACGGAGCTTCCATGTCATCTCTGAGCATGCCACTCTCCCCCAAATCTCCATGTGTTCTCCAACCCGGAAGCTCTATAAACTTGCCCTATTGAGTTTTTATGGAGGCTACATTACAAAGACACGATTGATTAAATAATTGGCTCTTCGTGATTGAACTCAATCTGGGAGTGGTACTGAAAGTTTCAACCCTCTAATCATTTGGTTGGTTCTCCTGGCAAGGAGTACTCATCCTTAGGTGAGATCCAAAAGCCACCTCATTAAAATAACAAAAGACACCTTAATCACTCTCAGCACACAGGAAATTCCAAGGGTTTTAGGAGCTCTGTGCCAGAAACTGGGGCAAAGACCAAATACAGAGAGTACCAAAAAAGTGTACACATATTTTAAGAAGGAAAAAACTATTAAAATTGTAATCCTCAATATTACCGATAGCAAAGATGACAAGTTACGTTTGACTTGTGCAATTACAAGAGGTGCTCAAAGTGGTTACCATCAGCGTCTAGACACTTCTGATTATAGTGAACTACTGCTTGAGCAACATTGACCAAAGTGTCCACTTTTATACATTTTTTTGGCACCCCCGGTATATAGTTCTTGCTATAAATCACAACATCATACTTAATCTGTCTGAGTTCAGTTTCCTAATCTGTAAAATGGGACAGTAATCTTTATTCATGGGGTTGTTGTGGGGATAGGAGAGGATGTTTAAATTTAGGAGAGTACCTTAAGTTTCCAACCTCTTGGGCACATAGGTCTCAAAAAATGACCATGATTATCATCATCGTCTATGCTGGCTGCGCCTTCTGTGATTGAAGATGATTAAAATTTTAGTGCTTGGGGCACTTGGAATTAATATCAGAAGATCTAGAATAAGTTCTTTTTCAACTGCTTACTTGCTACTTAGCTTTGGACAAGTCACCCTTTTAAGCCTTAGTGTCTCTATCTGTAAAATGGACATGATAATGTGCTTCTCACGAGTCTTTTGCAAGAATTAAATGAACTAAAGATGAGAAATAAAATTTTGGAAGCGTGTGGCTGTTCTCATAATCCCATGATGCTGAGTTAGGCCAGTGCCTAATTCAGTGCCTAATATCCTAAGGTTCTGCCTTAGGATATTCATCTAATTGGTCATTGGTACCAGCTCCAGACAATCTTAATTTGTATTTTATATTTGGGAGGTCAGCCTGTTGGCGAGGCCCTGATATCTGGAACCTGCTTAAATTATGAGGCACTAACATCTTATGGTTAAGAACACAGGCTTTGAAGTCAGATTTAGCTTTATGTCACTCTTTTCACACTAACTTTGTGACCTCAGCAAGTGCTCTTAATTCTCTGAGCTAAGCTTTGGTTTCCTCATCTATGAGTAGGTCCAATAATAATAACTTCCCCTGGTTGACACGAGGATCAAATGAGCTGGTGGTGTAAGTGAAAGCTCACCACAAAGCCCATATGTTATACTTAATATTATTTCCAGGTTTCCCCCCTTATGTCAGCTTTTATTAGGACCCTGCCTCACATGCTCTAGGAGTTTATCTGCATAGTCAGGAGTGGGGGTCTCAGAGAGGGAAAAAGCCTCTGGGAGGGACACTGTTTCTATAGCAACCATTTGTTAAATCTCTGGGGGCCTCAGAAACAGGCCTGGGATGAAGAGAAGACAGATTATATAATCTGCCTCTGGGTTTCCTCTGGGAAAAGGGCGAGGGGGGTGGGTGCTGGACTCTCGAAGTGCCTGGTGCATTCAGGTTGAAATTCTACAATAGAATTTGTCATTCCCATAGGAACTGTTGGGCATTTAGTAGCTGTAGAAGCTACCTTCGTCTACACTGTGGAATAACGGAGTTTGCTGTCTGAAAGGAGCCTTAAAAATCATTGAGCATGAATGGGAAAACTAAGGCCAGAAGAGGGAAAGGTTTGCCAAGGGCATTCAGTCCCCACTTGGTCTAGTGCTTCTTCATGAATTTATTCTTTCAACAGATGTTCATCCAGCACTTACTGTGTGGAGGATGCAGACATACTTGAAATACAGTCCTTATCATCTACATCGGGGCTAACGTGGAGACAGACATATGCCATGTAAAGGAAAACACTCACCAACTGAAGGAAAGCTCTTGTTTTTCCTTTACTACTTTTAACACTTCTGACACCAGATGTGTGGATTTTCACACCAAGCTGTTTTCCAATTGTCTGTGGACACTGACTGGGTGTCCTATACTTTAACTCAATTCTGACACTATGTACCTTGAGTTAGGGTCATATCCCCCAGGTGAAGGGCTCAGTCCCACAATGCTGCCCCTTCTTCTAATTCAGATGCCAAAGTAAAGGTCACAAGTTGTCACCTGTATTTCTGACGGATGGACTATAAATTGGTTGTCACCTGTATTTCTGACAGATGGACTATAAATTGGGGGTTCCCACGACCCCTCCTCAGGTTTGACACTTTGCTAGAATAGATCTTAGAACTTGGTAATAACAGTTTACTTACTGGATTACCAGTTTCTACAACCCAAGAACAACCAGATAGAAGAGATGCGTAGGGCAGAGTACGCAGGGTGGGGTGCAGGGCGTCCCTTTCTTTTCTAGACACCCCACCCTCCTAGCATCTCCACCTGTTCACCAACTCCAGAAGCATCCTGAGCCTCTTCAGTTAGGGTTGTTCTTTCTTATTAGTATCCATGTGAAGTGGTGCCGAATTTTCACTTACTTTATTTATTTATTTATTTATTTATTTATTTATTTATTTATTTATTTATTTTCAGTTAGGACTTTTTTGTGGAGGCTTCATTACAGAGACATGATTGAGGCAATCATTGTCGATTAGTGATTGATTCAACCCTCAGCCCCTTTTCCTATCCCCAGAATTTGGGGGGCGGAGAGAAGTTCCAACTCTCTAAACACATAGTTCCCCTGAAACCAGACCCCATCCATCCTGAGCCTAACCAGGAGTCCCCAGCCACCAGTAATCAAAAAGTGTCATACAAGAGACACTTAACCACTTTGCAGATTCCAAGGGTTTTAGGAGATGTGTGCCAGGAAACGGGAGGAAGAGACCAAGTATATATTTCTCATTATGTCACAGCCGTGTTTTAAGAGCTTTAATAGGGGTACTAGGAGAGCACGTGGTAGAAGCTCCTAAGCAGTCTGAGTGTGTCAGAAATATGTGGAGCAAAGTAGGAATTAGCTAGATGAAGGTGTACGAAGGTGAAATGTACCAGGCAAATGGAACAGCATGTGCAAAGACTGAGAGGAAGGAGAGAATCCTCGAATTTAAAGCAGTTCAGCATGGCTGGAGAAGAGTATGAAGTGAAGGGGTAGAAACAGATAAATCTAAAAAAGAAGTTAATAAGATCCATATTACAGAGACCTTGAAAACCTCTCTCAGGGATCTGTTCTTCATTCCCTGGGCAACAGAATGACTTTTTAATGACTTTGCTTTAGATGGTCTCTCTATAAAGATTATCTTTTAATTAAATATGACAACTATTTAAAAACATCTATAAATCTTTATAGATACACATAAAGCAAATATAGCTAAATATTAACAATTGTCAACACCTTGTTACTTAGCTTGTAGGTATACAGATGTTCATTATACTATTGTTTGGGTAACTTTTCTTTATGAATGAATTTTTTTTATAGTAAAAAGTTTAGGAAAAATGACAGTTTGCTCCACTATGCCTGGAATTGCTTGGGCCAGTTAGCCAGTCAATGCATTGGTACTTTATGCCTAATTTCTACAACTGATGTGCTAGTTCACAGTTATTTTTAACATGAGTTACCACTGACATTCTACGTACCTATGCCTTCCAAATCCACGAATTCCTCATGCAGTAGTTATTTATGGAGCATCTCCTCTGTTCTAAGCATAAAGACTAAAACAAGAAATAAAATATGGTTCCTGTCCCCCCGGTATTTCAGTCTAGGAGAAGAGGTGATTAAGTACACAGATTGTTAGAACACAGTGAGACAGAACAGAGAAAAATGTGGAAGCTGCTGTCAGAATATATGCAGAGTACCAGGGAAGGCTGTGCAGATTAAAACAAGAAAATGTCACCCCTCTTACTATCTTTGACAAAGAGATTCTGGGTGATTGGAGGAGGGACACTTGAGTTATGTGTCATGTCAGTGACTGGAAGTTGAGAATACATGAGTAGGATGTAGGTCATAAAATGAGGAAGTGTGTATTTCACTGATATCCCCAAACTTCCCACTTAAAATAAAACAAAAACAAAAACAAGCCCCAGAACAAAATACTCAAACAGTAAACTAGCCTCTCCTGTTGTCATTCATCTAATAATTCTGATTATTATGGGATATAAAATGTTGTGGTGATGCAGGATGGGTCTGAATTGAGAAGGGATTACGGAAAATACTTTAATACAGACAAGTATTCAATTATAAAATGCAGGAGGTGCCAAAAAAATGCATACACATTTTAAGAAAAGAAAAATTTTTTAAAATTGTAATACTCAATATATACCGAAAACAAAAGATGAATACAAGTCATGTGTATACATTTTTTTACCACCCCCAGTGTATATGATGTTTTAATTCTTTATAACTAGCCTAAAATGTCAACCTAGCTATTCCAAGGTGGCTGTTGTTTTTGTTGGGCAAAAAAAATTTCAAACTTAGCACCAGTAAACAGAGATGGAAACAGAGGCATAGAAGTGGGTGGGGGAAAACAGTGGCATATTTAAATTTTTTTAAAATCTCTACTTGCAACTGGTTCTAGCGTCAATGTTAGGTTTCTTGATTTCATTAATCTTTAAAAAAAATTTTTTTTATTGGAAAATGGGAACAGGACTTTATTGGGGAACAGTGTGTGCTTCCAGGACTTTTTCCAAGTCAAGTTTTGTCCTTTCAATCTTAGTTGTGGAGGGCGTAACTCAGCTCCAGACCCAGTTGCCGTTGTTAGTTGCAGGGGGCGCAGCCCACATCCCTTGCTGGAACCTTGTGCTTGAGAGGACACACTCCAATCAACTGAGCCGTCTGGGAGCTCAACGGCAGCTCAGCTCAAGGTGCCATATTCAATCTTAGTTGCAGGGGGCAGAGCCCACCGTCCATCGAACCGGCAGCCTTTGGCATTAGGAGCACGGAGCTCCAACCGCCTGAGCCACAGGGGCAGCCCTCATTAATGTTTAAAAGTGAAGTGTAGTCACACAGCAACCTAGCAGTCTGTCCCCTCCAATCTTTCCTTAGGGAAAGGTGACCCTGTGGGATTGTCCCTCATTGGGGTTGAGTTTATGCTACTCTATGTCTCCATGTTTGGTCCTTGTAAGCAGGGTCTGCAGTCAAAGACGGGTAAGATTTCTCATGGGAGAAACAACCTAAGCCAGGCGGGACCCCCCTAGGACCCCCATGAGCTAATGTAAAGTTAGGAGGTAGCTGTGCCCCTCCTTCTGAGAAGCTGCTGACGCATGCCTCAACTATTGTTCTTTACCCTCAGGAACAATAGCATCTCGCCCCTCCTGTTTGGCTCATGGGATAATCTTAATCTTATCTTGTGAGACTTGCTCCCCCCAGGGATTGTATGTACCACACCTTGGTCATTTGGGGGATGATATGCATCGGTTGCTTTGGGACGATTATGGGATTTGGAATGAAGGATTATTGTGTGGTGTAAGAGTTTCACAGACCCTGCCCCTAATCATGTGATCTCTACATTTGAGTCTCTGTCTCTTTATGAGAGTTTAACCCTCGCCGCCTCCCTCGCCTTCCCACGGCTTGTGTTGTGCAGGACGCAACAGTGAAGGATTTTAAACATATATTTTTCTTATAGTTTGAGAAATCTATTTCCTTAAATAATAATAGGAAAAAAATAAATTTTTAAAAGCTCTCATAGGCCATGTAGATGCAATTAATTCAGTAAGCATCCTTTGTTGAAAGAGGCCCAGAAGAAGTCAAGAAGATGAAGAGATGTAGCAAGATAGAGTGTGGGGAACATGAATTAAGCAGTGATGATGAAAACCAAATTAATATGAAACTTTTTGTAAAAGAGGCATCTAAACTGACATATCATTTCCATATGTATTAAAGTTTTGAAAAGAAGGAAAACAATGGGTAGATTGGTTTCACAAAATGAGAAAGGATATCTCATGGAGAACGTCACACATCTGGCCTTGACTTAGCTCCTTAACGCGTTTCTTTCTGCTCATGCCTCTACCTGGGTCAGAGACCTTCTCTTGAAAGCACAGCTGTGCTGAAATGACAGGACAGTTAATAGGAGAGAAGCTACCTTCATAGCCACTTGAGTGGATCCATCATTCTTTTAGCAACCAGCCCAATGTCAACAAGTAAATGGTTCATTGAGGCTAATCGTGCCGCGAGTGCACCAGGCAATGTGATGGCTGGTTCCCAGCTCCACCCCTCCAGGGGGCTGACCCTGGCTCAGCCAGATGTTCACCCAGAAGTTTTGGCTGTTTATAATGAGATTCCCAGAATTTGGAATGGCTCCAGATGAGTTACAGGTGTCACAGAAAGTTGACTACACTGAACAGGGATATCAGGCCTCAGACTGGCCATCAGTTTCCAGCTGGATGGCTGTAAGAACTGCCATATTTTAACACCTCCTTTCTGTTGGTTCTGCCCACCCCACCCCTGTCTAGATAGAAAACAATGACATTATCAGTAGGTTCCATCATGCTCAAGCCCTGAACAGTCCCAGCTCATGCTACAATATATTAGAAGCCTTACCAAATGGAAGCAGGGAAGGACTAACTTACCCTTCTGCTCAACCTGGTGTCTGGATGGCTGGAGATGAGCCATAGCCACCAAGTAGTTTTCTCCACGTGGTGGTTAGGGATCAGATCCCAGGGATCAGATCAGTTACTACAAAGCACTTAGACCATACGAATAACCCCTTGCTCAAAATCCACGACTGTCAAATACTCTGGTTATAATTTAGTTCACATTCGGGGTTCTCAAGAGTGATTTGATCAGATGATCTTGTCCTCTAAGCGGCCATCATTTTAATTAAAAAAAAATTGAGATAAAATGCATTTAACATAAGTTTTCACACAACATAAAATCTACCATTTTAAAGTATACAAGTCAGTAGTTTGTTTGTTTTTAATTTCGTTTTTTTTATTGGGGAATATTGGGGAACAGTGTGTTTTTCCAGGACCTATCAGCTCCATGTCAAGTCATTGTTTTTCAATCTAGTTGTGGAGGGCACAGCTCACTGGTCCATGTGGGACTCGAACCCTGACCTTGGTGTTGTGAGCACCGCGCTCGAACCACCATGCTCTAACCACTGAGCGAGCCGGCTACCCACCAGGGGCTCAGCTCCAAGCTCAAGCTGTTGTTTTCAATCTAGTAGTGGAGGGTGCAGCTGCGCAGCTCATTGGCCCATATGGGAATTGAACTGGCAACCTGGTTAAGAGCTCGTGCTCTAACCAACTGAACCATCCAGCCTCCCCTACAAGTTAGTAGTTTTTATTCACAAGGTTGTGCAGCCATCCCCACAATACAATTCCAGAACATTTCTATCAACCCCCAAAATACCTGTGTACCGGACAACCACGGATCTACTTTTTGTCTTTATGAATTTGCCTACTCTGGACTCTTCACATAAATGGAATCATACAATATGTGGCCTTTTGTGTCTGGCTTCTTTTACTTCACATTCATTTTTAAAGGTTCATCCATGTTGTAGCACATATCAATACTTCATTCTTTTTATTGCCTAATAATATTCGGTCACATGGATATATCACATGTATCCATTCATAGTTGATGGACACTTGAGTTGTTTCTACTTTTTGACTATTATGAATAATGCTGCTATGCACATTCATGTACAAATTTTAGTTTGAACACATGTTTTCAATTCTCTTTGGTAATATATCTAGGAATGGAAATGGTGGGTCATATGGTCATAACACTATACTTAATGTCATCTTAATTTTCAACCAATAATTGGCATTCTCATTACCTATCAGTCTCTTATGAGCTTATTTGTGAAAGTTCATACCAGAGAGCTGGTGCTATCTGGTGAGCTGATAAAATCAGGCCTTACACCTGAAAGACTCGACTCACCAAGTTCTCCTGGCCACCAGCCTTGTTTTCTGAAAACGTTCTCAGACATAATGAAGAGGATCACATCACCCAGACATTGCCCTTCATTAAAAAAGGCTTGAAGATCAGGACTGTATTTGTTTTCATGGAGATACAGCAGCCAGATTTAGCTTTGCGCAGAGATGCCCTTGAGTTTCTATCTGAGGAGGCTTTTCCAGATGCTATGCTGTACATTGTCATAGAGGCAATGTGACCTAGAACATCCTGCTGTCATTGTTTTACTTTCCCTTGCCCTCTGCATAGCTGCTGCTCATTTCATCCACCCCCATTATCTACATCTTCCTTGGAAGTGCGTGGTGGAGGCAGTTAGGGCTGTGGGAACAGGTGCTGGTAAGAAGGGAGGATGGGTCTGATGGGGTATACTGGTGAGAACCCTAAGGAGAAATTTCGGGAGCCTGGGGAGCAGCTTAGGGTACAGGTGAGCCTGCAAGGTCATGTCCTTGAGCATATGTGGAACTTTGGAGAGCTGCTCACTATCTGAGTGATGTTTTCCTAATTTTTCTTAATTTTTTAAAACTTTTACTTAAAATAGTGTTAGGAAATACAAAGAGGAACAAATAAAAATACAGAATCATCCAGCTGTAGAGATAAACTTGGCTAATTTTCTTTTTCCAGGTACATCTTCTTTCTCTCTAAATAAGCACAATTATGCTGTCACAGTCCATGCAATTTGTATCCTGCTTAGATTGTTGTGAGTGGTCCTCATGTCATTTAATATTCTTCAAAACACCATTTTAAACAATTGTATATGCAATTTTGTATTGCTATTTGGAGGGCCACTATTCAAAAGACTTATTCTCTCATCCCTGACTAGATCTGTTAGTCCTCCCTCATTGTGGTTTTCAGAACTAAAATAAAATTCCAACTTCTTTGTCTTCAGAGGAAAAAGAAAAAAGAGACTTACTAGGATTAACACAACACACTATGATAGGGATAAATTACCATCAAAGTTGTCATCCTGACTTCAGCCTTCCTGCCTCCCATCCCTTCTACAGCCCTCTGTCTGCCCTTCTGGATTGTCACCAGAGAAGGAAGTGGAAACTGAGTCTCTCCTAATGGGAAATGGGAAACCTTAGTCTCTCAACTAGGCAATTCCAAAGGAAACACAAGCATTCCTATTTAATAGTTTCTGTTGAGTTAAGAACTGCTGTTAAAAATGGCCGCTGCCCTGATCTTTTGGACAAAATGGATACGAGCTTTGGTCACTCTGAAGAGCTTCCTGTGATGAGATGCATCTATTAAAGTATGAAAGCTTCCATTGGTCATCTTCCCCACCACTGAGCAGGGTTCTATATGCCATACTGGAGAATCTAGAGGAAAGGAGAATGGGATTATAAGAGGTATGAGACAGGAGGCTGATTGGAACTAGAGGGAAAAGTTAAGGGAAACAAAAGGGGCAGCTACAAGAAGGCAGGGCAGTGAATAGGAGAAAATGAAAGAGGATTTTAAAAAAGAATTATGAGGCTCCAACTTTGTGTTCCCTTTGTGGTGTTTGAGATATACAAGTAAGAGACGAGTTATTTTGAAATTATTTTTAGTAACCTGGACTGTGTTTCTTCATAATATTTTGCTGGGAGTGAACCACTAAATTTCATAAATACCACACTAGCAAATAAAGAGGGACAGGAAAGTCTATTACCAGTCAGACAAATAGAGTCCAAAATCAGGTGAGGCTTGAGACTGATACTTTGATACTGTCGGGTGGTCCCAGGAGAAAGGTAATAAAATTGTTAGAGCCATGGTACCCAATACTGACACTGTTCCACTGGTTGGAGTATAGAAATGGGTATGTTTGTTAGCTAGGGAAGTGCTAAGAGATAAGACCCTTGACTTCATTATGGACTGAACTGTGACCCCATTTTCATAACTTTCTTATCCTAAGTAAGGCTGCCCTTAACACATCCATGCACACTGGGGTCCTCTCCCTGGGGAGAGCCCATGGAGGGGTGGAGGCCCACAGGAGCCCCTTGGAAGCTGTGGCCTCTTTGGTGGGGGATTTTGGGAGAAAGGAGGACATCTGTAGCATTTCAAAATATCAAAACAGGAAGGGGTGTTCTCTGGACCGGTGTCACCTTAGGGATCACTGTAAATAATGGTAGAACTCAAGTTCTTTCTAGTATCTCCCCAAACCCAGAAAACATTAATTATATACACACAGAGGTCCACTCAGGTGAACCAAAACATCACTCTTTTTGTCTTTTAGCCAGAATTATTTTAGCTCACAGTGGTCACACTGGTTATCTTGTGATGATCTGATGTCTGATTGGTAGTTTGACTCTGGATAACAAAAAATGAAAAAAATCATTAGTGATAAAATAATAATAGCGGAACAAAAAAATACTAATAGGTAGGCATTTTTATATCCTCATTTTACTGATAAGAAAGCTGAGACTCTGAAAGATGAACGAACTTGTCTAAGCCCATAAGTGGAGTTGGGACTTGAAGTATGAATGATTGATGTCAGGACGTGAGCTCTTTACTATTCTTCAACTGTTATCATGAGGAGGAGGAGACTTCTACATAAATCACAGGAATAAGGGCAGAACCCTCAATGGGAAGAATTAGAAAAGTAAATAAAACTACAATTATAAGTCTAGATTGAACCAGATAGTTGTCAGTTTCTAGAGCCTCTCATGACTTAAAATCCCAATGTGCCAAATTAAACTAGCCATTAGGTCAGGACAGTCCCTCTGACCGGGAGATCAGTGGTAGATGTGTTGTGAACAGAGCACTTAACAGGGAACCAGGACAGTTGGGTTCTGTCCCAAGTAGCTAGATCGTCTTGGGAAGGTCACTGGACCTCTTTCTAGTCGAGTAGTTGGACTTCTTATAGGGCAGCCAATTTCCCAGAAAGCAAATGAAGAATCTGTCACACCTGTAAAGGGCTAGACCCAGAACTGGTACAGCATTACTCTTGCTGTATTATATTCAACAAAATAAACACAAGGCCATCTTAGATTCAAGGGGACAGGAGACAGACTATCTATTGATGGAAAGAACAGCATGTGCATACAAGGATGGGAGTTGTTGGCGGCCAACTTTGGAGACTATACATATATGATGAGCAAAGAGTTTCATGGTCAAATGCATTTGGGAAATCTTATTTGACCATGGAAATCTTTGCTCATAAAAACCACAATGAAAAAGGTTTCTTTCTTTCTGTTTTTTTCCCCCCAAAGATTTTATTGGGGAAGAGGAACAGGACTTTATTGGGGAACAGTGTGTATTTGCAGGACTTTTTATCGGGGAACAGTAGTAGTGTGTTTTTTCCCAGGACTCATCAGCTCCATCCACGTCCAGTTGTTGTCCTTTCAGTGTTAGTTGTGGAGGGCGCAGCTTAGCTCCAGCTCCAGTTGCCGTTGCTAGCATCCCTTGTAGGAGTCAAACCTTGTGGTTCATAGCCTGCGCCCCAACCAACTGAGCCATCTGGTCACCTGGGAGCTCAGCGGCAGCTCATTGACTTCATTCTCATTGCACAGGGCGCAGCTCGCTGGCCCATGTGGGAATCGAACTGGCATCCCCATTTCCCAGAGCTTGTGCTCTAACCAACTGAGCCACCTGTCCACCCCGAAAAATGTTTCTTAATAGCTAGACTTTGTAGAGTTGTTAAAATGCTAATTGAAGTGCAAGAATGATGTGAAGTAGGTAGCAAGTGTTAAAGGAAATGAAGGGAGGAGTATAATGATCACTTTCTAGCATAATTTTGCCCTTCCTGACCTTCTTACACAGATCAATATGAAAGAAGACAATAAGAATGTAACCAGTCTAACAGGAAATATTTATGGTTAAACTGGCCACCACAGACGATTTCAGTCTTTGAGAGAAGTAGAATGTCTTCAGAAAGTTGCAAAGGACCCGGACCAACTTCAGTATTATCTCCAGCCTTCATGGAAACAACCACTTTTCTTGGTAATTAGAGCCTCCTTAAGCATAAATTGAAATTCTGGACTTGTTGTTGCTGAGGAAAAGTCGATCAGGTTGCTAATTAAAATGATTTGTTCCTGCTTTCAGAATCAGGTTTTTAATGAGTCCCAATTACTTGTGGGATGATAATGAAATCTGGAATGACTTTTCAATTCTTCATCTCATATTAAGCAACTGGTGTTGTTTTCTCGACAATCTGGTCAACTATAAAGCACAAAAGCGACCCACTGTTCTGACTGATGCTCTAGATCAGGGGTGTCAAAACTGCCGCCCGCGGGCCAACTGCGGTCCCCAATCCATTGTTAATTGGCCCGCAGCAAATTCCAAAATATATTTAGTTTACTTAAATAAACCAGGTGAGGCAATACATACTTCACCTCGAGTGAGTGGCCTGGCTGTTTATGTATTTTACCGCATATGGCCCTTGGTAAAAAACGTTGAAAAAAGTTTTGACACCCCTGCACTGCAGAGATGGAGTTTGTGGAGGCAGCCGGGTGTGGAAGGAGAGAACAGGCTCTAAAACCTGCCTGATCTGGCTTTGAATTCCTGCTTCTCTACTTACTCCTTGGGAATCCCTTGGGAAGTGACATAAGTTCTCTGATCTTCAGTTTACTCATCTATAAAATGGGAATAAAAATACCTCAATTACAAGGTTTTGGGAAAGAGTAAATGTGGTATTATATGCTTACCTTTTTGTTCCAACTACTCATTCAACAAACATTTAGTTATTGAGTACCTAAGGAGTGGCAGTCAGGGTACTATGCACAGAGTATATAGTCTAGAAGGGTAGTAAACCATGTGCAAGTAAACCAATAAATATGAATTTACAACTGAAAATTTTACCAACCATTGCAAACTCAGGTCAGGGGCATGATAGACATGAGTGGTATGCTGTGGCAGATAATAACGCGAAGCAGTGTTTTCTCTTCGATAGGGTTACAAAGGAATGTGTCTCTGAGTTGATATTTATGTTGAAACTGGAAGGATGAAAAGAAGACAGTCCAGTGAGGAGCAGAGAGAGGAGTCTTCCAGGCAGAAGGAACAGCAAATATCAAGTTTCTAACATGACAAAGAATTTAATGAGTTTGAATTTAATGTGAACTGACAGAAGACCAATTTGCCGGAAGCATAAGGTAAGGGGAAGGCTGGAGAGTTGAGCAAGAGAAGGATCATGAAGAATCTAGGTAGGAGTTTAGACTTTATTCTTTTTCAAAATTTTAATAGTTTTTATGTAACCCACTATCTCCAACATATTATAATTTTAACACGTAATCAATGTAATATTATTAATGAGTAGACTTTATTCTAATTGCAATAGGAAGTCATTCTGGGACTCTGAATGGAGAAAATACAATCTAATTTAAAATACTAAGAGATCACTTTTGGTCCCTTTGTAGATTGGATTGAAGGGGAGCGAGAGTGGAGAAAAGGGAAAAAGTTAGGAACACGTTGCAGTAGTTCAGGACAGAGATAACAGTGGCATGTACTGGGCTAATGACACTGGCCGTAAAAATAAATTGACAAAATATTTGTAGTTGAACTGGCAGGACTCGATGATGGATGGGAGGTGGAAGGGGAGAGAGACAAAGGGATCAAAATACATTTTTCTGGTTTTTGGTCTGGAAACCGGATGGGCAGAGATTCCATTTACTAAGAAGGGGGAAATTGGAGGAAGAGCAGATTTGGGATTGGGGTCAGAGGAAGTTAAGACTTTCATTTTAGGCATACTAAGTTTATGAGAGAACCAGTATGAGATGCCAAGTAGGCAATTAAATATATAAGACTAAAGACTAAAGATCAAGATGACTTCTCTGCTGGGGATATGAATTTGGAAGTCATCAGGATATAGATCGTATTTAAAGCCATGGGACTGAATGAGATTACTTAGGAGGAGATTGGAGAGAGAGAAGAAAAGAAAGACAGGAGGAAGCCTTGAGTTGAATTAAGTAAGACAGAATAAAGAAGAAGGACTCAGTGAGAGAATGAGGAGTGGGTTGGGAGAACAGAGTAGTATGATGTGGAAGCTAAAAGAGGAAGGATAGTGCTTCACGTAGAAATATTTGAATGCTACAGAGAAGTTGAGTATGAGAAAGAGTGGTCTGTCCATTGGATTTATCAACATGGTGTGATGTGGGTAGAACCCAGATTGATGAACGAAAGCATAGAAAGTAGGGAAGTGGAGGTGATATATGTTGATATCTCTTTGAGAAATTATAATAAGAAAAGAGTAATAAGGGTGTACTAGAAGGGTTGAAAGGAAGTACAGCAGAGATTCCTGGTTGCCTACCTCATATCTAGTCTCTTCTTATTCTTCATTATCCTTCTTTGGGGGGCCGCAAAATGTTTAATTATCAAACTATATTTCCCAGCCTCTCTTGTGATTTGGGGAAGCCAATGAAACATATACAAGTAGAAGGCATTAGGCAGAGCTTCTATAAAAGCTCTTTTGAAGGGACTGACTCAACTATCCCCCTTTTTTCTCCTTAAATAGCAGACAAGATGGTGAGAACCGACAGTGGCCATGTTGCTACCATGAGCAGAACCTGAGGAGAGAAGCCCCTGTTAAGGAAACGGAACAGAAAGATTGGGCAATAGACTAGGGCTTCAAGAATATTTTTAGGGATGATAGATACCAGCGGATGTTTGCGTGTTGGTGTGAGCCACCGAGAAGACGACAGATTGGTGAGGAAGAGCCAAGGAGGTAATGACAGGACTGCACCCCTTGAAAAGGCACGTGTAGAGAGATCCTGCGTGTCTTGATGAATTGGCCTTTGATAGGCTGCTGCAGAGGGCTTAGGACACTTGCCAATGCCCTTTTCTGAGGAAAATTCCTCCAACAACTCTGCCAATCCATTGCCCTGTTTATCCTGTGTCCTGTCTCCATGGACTAGATAGTCTTCTGCCTCTTCCTTCCCAAGTTCATTCCCCACACTGCGACCTGAGTGAACATTCCAAAATGCAAGTCTGGTTTTAAAAGACTGAGGAGCTCCACAGGATGAAGCTACACTCACTTGACTTGCATTTAACATGTTTTCTTTCTGGCCTTTCTTTCCAGCTTCCTGTCTTCAACATTTCATTAGGTTTTCTACATACAGCTGTTAAAGAGAAAACTGGAGGCCCTCAAACGGCGTCACTTGTGCCAAAGCCCATGATACCAAACCTAGACTTACTACCTGACTAAATTGCCGTTTCAAACTTTCCCACAAATGTAATCTTCATCAACCTATCTGGAATTTTCTGGCCAACACCGATGAGGTCACCGGACATATGGGCCCCCTCCATTCCCCACCCCCAAAGGAAGAAGATGTAATCTACTCAATAAAACCCTTGCCATTCCCTTTTCCCCCAAAGCTATCCTACTCTGAAAATAATCTTTTCTTTTGCGAATAGCTCCCCTGTGACACCCTTCTTTCCGTAAAAACCTTCCATTCTGAACAACGCTTAGCGCCTCCTTGTAGTTGCTAGATGGGATGATGTTCGATTCTTAATAAAGCCACTGAGGCCTTCAAATATACTCGGTTGAGTTTTGTTCTTTCACACAACCATGCCTGTCTATTGGCATTTTCCTAGTGGTGTACCATCTTTCCCACCTCTATGCTTTTCTTCATGCTTCCCCCTTTTTCTATTATCCCTTTTTTCTTTTACTAATATACTTTCAAGGCACAGCTCAAATGCCAGGCTTTTGTGGTGGCGCCAACGATAACTAGTTGTTTTTCCCTTTCATTTTTACAACACACCTGTCCTCTGCCATAAATTTGCTCTGCTCTTCAGGCATGTGATACAGCTTTTCCTGTTGGCTTCCTTGCTGGTCTGTAGGGTCTTGAGGCCAGGACCCATGACTGATTCAACTTGGAAGTCCTCCTCCTCTCCACTCAGCTCAATAGATATTTGTTGAATGAATGAATAATTGTTTCCTGGACCAGGTTTCCTTGTTCATTAAAAGAGCTGTGACTATCTGCTGTGTTTGCCTGTTCACCATCCCTTCTCTCTGTTTCTAGTAACAGCATCGCTCCTTCCTTGAGGGCCTGTCCCTGTTCCATTCCCACAGTTAGAGTCTTCTCCCCACCACCACCCCAGGCTCCTGCTGCAGCTCATCCCTCAACTCTGTGAGCTGTGCAGGAGTCTTCCATACACTTCTTTTCTTGACTAAGTTAGAGCTTATGGGTCAGAGTTGCCACATGAAATTTAATTTTATTTTAGGACAATCTTGAAGAATTTGTCCCTTACAATATTTTCAAGCGTTCCTTTTAAATAATCCTTAGCCTCCTTAGGTGAAAAATCTGTCCCTCAGATTTCTGACCACCTGTTCCTCTTCAAGATGGCTCTTAGGTGAATCGGACAGGGTTGCGGCTTACTGTGTCCTTTTGGCAAGTGGGAAGGGAAGAGATTTTTGAGTTCACACAATATTGGCTGACCTCTCTGGTCTCCATGACATTGTCTCTTGTTTCCATGACAACGTTCCTTGTCCACTAGAAGGATGTTTGCCTCACTGGCGTTTTTGTTTAAAGTCAAAGCTGGTGTTACTTGCAATCTAATTTCTCTAGGCTTGGCAGAGGCTTTATTTAGTACTTTCTGGCTGCCGACCTTACCTCATCACTGATGGCTCTGAAACCTCCACTGAACCTCTGCATGTCCTCCATTGGCTTCTGTTTGGGGTGGGATGAGATGTGGGGTAGAGACCATCCTTTTCTGCTGAGTCACCCATCACTGCAACAGAACTTATGGTTGGAAAGCTGGCTCTCATACTCAGCTACCTTCTGCTTCCCTTTTTCAGGGCCCAGTGAGAGCTCCATATCAAATCGAAAGAGAAGACAGCTTGGGAGAGCTGAGCTCTGGCTCATAAGCTTTCTGACCATACTGTGCCATTGAGCTTTACTTTGATGGGGCCAATCCCCAAGTCTTATGGACATGGGGTGTCTGGCCTACCTGGTGACCTCCTCCCAGGATTCCAACTAGGGAGTGGGCCAGGACCCCTCTGCCCTAACTATTCTCTTCAGCTTGTCAGGATTTCAGCCCAGGGAAAGAGCAAAACACAGTGTGACTGTCATCTTTCTACCTCTATTCCTCTTCTCTCTACCTTCAGCCCACACTATCTTCAAAAGCCTTGGCTTATAAGGGATGAACTTCTCTTTTACTTCTTCATTTTATATTTTTTCTTTTCTTCTATTAGTTTTATGGCCTTCTCATTTATATACTTTTGGAAAAATTCTGTGTTGAGCTGATATGTAAAAATGGAAACAAAAGAAATCTAGACTTTCAAACATTTTGCCTTGCTCTAAAATGCCAGAAGCCGACTGTTACCTTTCTTTGCATTCCTTGAGTCAAATTTCCTCTCTGTTCACTCCATTCTCCACCTGCTGCCCAAAAAGGTGAATAACTTGCCTGACTATGGAGAAGATCAGGTAATGTGCATGTAAATCTATATTAATATTGTACAAATATTTCCTCTTATACTTTTGACTTAGGAAGTTTAACTGATACAAGCAGCATGATATACAATTTGCCTGTGGATGACTTGATTTTTCTTTTTTGCTAGGGCCTTTCCAAGAATTACACAAAAGGGCGTGGATCCAGAGGACAAAGAGAAACAGATAGGACCATCGCATCGGCAGTGAGCAGAAACAGGAGACTCAGGTCCGTTTCGGTGGGCAGGCGCTAACCCGTCCTCATGATGCCGGGAAGTGGTGCAGACCACCCTGGAACCCAAGTGCCATCTGCAGAGACTGGGAAGCAGGGGCAAGAGATCTGACAATCCTAGATCATTGGATAAATCACTGCCTTTGATGGAGCTTCCGTAAACACGATTAAGGTACAAGGCGAGTCGAGGGCTCAGAGTTAATACATTAAAACTGGTGGTAGGTAAACGAAGACAGAAAGAATGTGAACCTTCAAATATTTGACTGTGAACATTCTTTCTCTCACGTGAGGTTGGATTTGTTGCCCTTTGAATCAATTATTCACAACTTTTCCATGCTTTGGGTGTGTGAACTCTTGGAAGAATTATAATAAAGATGTTTATCATCAAGTTTGGAAAGAAGTAGCAGGAGCCTGAGAAAATCAAGAAAGCATTAAAAGCAAACAATGAGAGATTTAAAGGTTCATTAGGACTTTCCTGAGCAAAGGGCTCAGCTAGTCAGAATGAAATAAATGAAAAATGACTGGCATTAGGTTTCTCACTGTTGGAGTGGGAGGCTACAGAGGAGAAGGCTAGAATGACCCATATAATAATGGATGAGACATCAGTATAAACTCATGTTTAGCTTAATATAGATACAGATGGTTGGATATAGAAATATTTTAGGTATGTGTTTATATACAAGTTAGCATGTATACATTTTCCTTGCTCTGTCAGCTGAGAAATGATACCCCAGTACCTACAAACTCATGTAGCCCCCAGATCTCAGTTTCTAATACCATTTCCAAGGAAAGAAACCAGGGTGCCTTGGAAAAATGGCTCAGTGTAGGATTTAGGCAGGAGATACACAAAGTGAGCCCAAGCCTCTTGTAGAACCACAAAGTAAAGAAGTGCTAAAAAAAAAAAACCACAGTGATGGGGCTATGTCAAAGGGACACAGGAGCTGAATGAACGAGTTATCAAGAGCCCATGCTAAAACAATCTGAGGAACAAAATAAATAAAGTAGTTTTGGATTGTAACCCAAATTATAAAATATCCATAAGCCCCTGCTGACATAAATAAATTATTGAATAAATAAATGGGGGATAGTAGAGAAATCTCCCATGCTACTTTGCCATCAAGGACTTGAAGCATAACTCCCTTCTCATTTAAGGGGGAGCTGTGTGGACAGTGACTTCCGTGTGAAAAGGAAGAGGAAAGTAACTTTACCCGGAAAAACTTGAAAAAAGCTACCTCAGACAGGTGAGCATCAACAGCGATTAAGTCCCGTACCCTTGAAAGGACATGATGACAATGGCACTTTAGCTCTGTGATCTTTCTTCCAAAACCCTGTAACCTATGACTAATTGTGAGAAAACATCAGACAAATCCCAAGTGAGGAACATTTATAAATTACCTGATCAGTACTCCTCAAAACTACATTAAAAATAAGGTAAGTCTAAAAAAAAAAGCAAGGTAAATCTTAGACACTGTCAAAGTCAAAAGGACTAAGGAGACATGACTAAATGTAATACAGTATATCCTGGATGGAATTCAGAAAGAGGAAAAGGTAAAAGCTAAGGAAATCTGAATAAAGTATGAACCTTAATTAATAATATATCTATATCGGCTCATTAGTTGTGACAAGTAGTTAACAATAGCATAAATTGGTTGAAGGGTATATGGGAGTTCTCTATACTATTTTTGCAATTTTCCTGTATTCTAAAATAAAGAGTTTATTTAAAAAGGATTGGCATTGCAGTATGTGGCACAGTGGGGAAAAATCACTGATAGACATTTTTTTCTCTCTCATGTGATAACTGGGTATGTTCCTTTAATTCTCCAAGCCTGTTTATTTATTATATGGGGATGATATGCCCATGTCACAGAGTTGTGGCAATGGTGAAATGAAAAAATACATCTGGGGATCTATGCCCAGCACAGGGAAAGTTCTTGATAGCTTCTTTCCCTTCCTATTGTTGTTCTCTTTGTCTCGCTCCCTCCCTTCCTCCCTCCCTCCTTCCTTCCCCCTCTCCCTCTCTACTTTTCCTTGCTACAGGGGGCTGAATACCCCCTGTAGCTTCTCTTTGAGAATAGCACATTTACTCATAAAAACACTCCTTTTTTTGGTCTTGGTCCTTCAGTTCTTGTCACGTCATTTGATAAGCTAATTCCTGCATTCCTGCTTGCTGAGAGCCCCTTTCCTGATACCATCTTTGTCTTTTGACAGTGTGACTCATTCCCAACCAGGGGTGTGGGGGCAGGTGACGCAGGTAGGAGGCAGATGGCTGTCTGCTTGTCCATCTGGCCCCTTTCTGGTAATCGCTGCTCCAAATCAGGTCGGTAATTAACATTCACAGAGCTGTCTGCTGTAGCAGTGAAGGACTCTGAACAGAAGCTGAAGCCTGAGCTTGACACCCAGTTCTGCCACCAGCCCTGCGACCTTGGGGGAATCTCCACTTCCCTCGATCCTGATTTATTCACCTCTAAAATGAGGAAACAAATAGTCTTGTCTCTTTCACAGGGTATGAGGACCAGTGAATAAACATAACAATGACAGCTAAGAAGTGATGAATGCTTATGGTGTAGTGAACTGCTGCTGGTCCCTAGTTGTTATTCTTACCGGTGATATTGGACTAACTTTGTCATCCTTGGAGGCTCACAACGATTGCCTCCTCAGCTGGTGCTGTGGAAATCAGCAGTGCTGGGTTTAAACACTGATCAAGTACTTTCTCCATATGACTTTTACAGTGCCCCTCCACCCTAAAGTAGTCAGAGACAGGCTGGGTTCCTGCGTGTAAGGATGATACCACCAAGCTATTTGCCTAGTCCAGGAGATAGTTCTAGTCTCCTTTTCTACTGTTTGCTTTTTTTGTTAGTTAGTAACAAACTAACTGTTTGCTTTTTTTGTTAGTTGCCATTGTAGTTAGTAACTCACTTTCTTGATTATAAGGACATTCTTTTTTTGCAATGTCATTTTCTTCTTAGTTGATTCAGTTTGGTAAATCAGTGTGTCACAAATTTTAACATGCTCAGAGTCACATGCAGATTCTGATTCAGTAGATCTAGGATGGAGCCTGAAATTTTGCATTTCCAACAAGCTTCAGGTGGTGCTAATGCCTCTGGTCCCAGAACATGTTTTGAGGAGAAGGTGGTAGTCTGCCATTCATGGATGCACAGGACTGGCTGACATTTCTGGTGCTGCAGAGAGGTCTGTGAGCCATCAACAGAAGGGATGAGGAGATGGAGACTGTGCATAGCCCTCCACAGGTTCCCGGGTAAGCTGGCACCCAAGCCCAACTCTTTCCACAGCTCTGCTGCTTAATCCAACGGAACATAATAATGACAAAACAGAAGTTTTCTGTCCCAGCATGCCCAGAGCGTGCTCTCCATGTTCATCAAACTACTAGTACAGTGTGGTAAGGGGGTCAACTTTGGCTAACCAGTTTACCCCAGATTGGGGATGGCACGAGAATTCTCTTCTGTGGACTTGCTGCAGATTGGGAGAAATATACAGCTTCAGTGAGGACAGACCCACAATTGTTGCATTACCTTGTCTCATTTCCTTTTGCAGCCTGTAATTCCTAACCTGCATCATTGGTCCCTCACAGAAGGGTGGAGTCACATTGCTGACAATGTTGGCCTTTGTCCAAGGCTATGGCCAAAACTTCAGTGATGTAAGGTGAGTAACTAAAAAGGGATTTGGAGATTACTTGTGGGTTTCAATATCAAGGTCATGCCTGACACCAAATAACTGAACATTTATTCCGTAAAATATCAAGGCAATTATACGCCTTTCACATTAATTTTCTCTTTCACCCACCTCTCTTTCTAAATCTTCTTAAAATGTCTCCTGGGTAGAATGTAATAGCAGAAACAGGGACACACTTATCTCACAGGTGTAGGCTCCACATTTATTTTTTTTTCAAAAGTTGAGTTTAGATTACCTTTTAGTTCTTACTGAATGTTTTTGATTTAAGTCTCCAGGCCAGGAAACCACCACTTCCAAAGGGATAAAACCCTCCATATGGTTCTAAGAAATGTGTTTTAAATGTCCCAAATTGTAATCACAGAAAAGAAGGTCTCATTGTACTTTGAAGGGTATCTTTTATTTTCTTAAGATTTTTATTAAAAATATAGCAAACATGCAATATTACATTAGTTTCAGGGGTACAACATAGTTATTCGACATTTACATACCAAAAGAAGCGATCGCCTAAGTATGGCGATCAGCTGACACCGTACCATGCTATCACAATATTATTGACCATATTCCCTAAGCTGTACATTACGTCCCCATGACTTATTTGTTTTATACCTGGAAATTTGAACCTCTTATTCCCCATTCTTATTTGAACCTATTATTCCCCTTTGAACCTTTTCCCCCTTTTAAAATTTTTCAATTACAATTGACATTCAATATTATTTTATATTAATTTCAGGTGTACAGCATAGTGGTTAGGCATTTATAGAATTTAAGAAATGATCCCCCTGACTTGTCTAGTACCCACCTGGCACTATATATAGTTACTGCTGTATCATTGACTATATTCCCTATGCTTTACTTTATATCCCCATGACTATTTTGTCACTACCAATTTGTACTTCTTAATCCTTTCACCTTTTCACCCTCCCCAAACCCCTCCCATCTATCACCCCAACAAATCTAGTGCCCATCTGACACCATACATTGTTATTATTATATCATTGACTACATTCCTCATTCTGTACCCTACATCCCCATAACTACTTTGTAACAACCAATTTGTACTTCTAATCCCTTCCCATTTTTCACCCCACTCCTAAACGCCCTCCCATCTGGCAACCATCAGAATGTTTTCTGTATCTATGAGTTTGTTTCTGTTTTGTTTGTTTATTTTGTTCTTTAGATTCCACATACAAGTGAAATCACATTGCATCTGTCTCTCTCTGTTGGACACTCCACTCAGCACAATAACGTCCAGGTCCATCTATGCCACTGCTGATGCAAAAACCCATTTCCTTCCTTGGCGGAGCAATATTCCATTGCACATATATACCACCTCCTCTTTATCCATCTATCCATCCATCGATAAACACCCAGGCTGCTTCCACATCTTGGCCATTGTAAACAATGCTGCAATTAACATATGGATGCACTCGTCCTCTTACAGTAGTGTTTTGGGTTTCTTCTGATAAATACTCAGAAGTGGGATTATTGGGTCCTTTTTTGTCTCTTGTTATAGTCTTTGTTTTAAAGTCTATTATTTTTGGTATCAGTATAGCTACCCCAGCTTTTTAAAATTTCCATTTTCATGAAATATCTTTTTCCATCTTTTACTTTTAGTCTCTGTGTGTCTTTTGATCTGAAGTGATTGTCTTGTAGGCAGCATATCTAAGGGTTTTGTTTTCTTATCCATTCAGCCCTCCAATGTCTTTTGGTTGGAACACTTAAGCCATTCACATAGAAAGTAATTGGTGACAGATATGTAGCTATTGCCATTTTATTATTCATAATTTTGATCTTTTTCTTTTCTATCTTATAGAAGTCCCTCTAACATTCTAATACTGGTTTGTTGGTGATTGAACTCTTTTAACTTTTTCTTGTCTGAGAAGCTCTTTATCCTTTGATTGTAAATGATAGCTTTGCTAGGTAGAATAATCTTGGTTGTAGATTCTTGCTTTTCATTATGTTGATATTTTGCGCCAATCCCTTCAGGCCTGCAAAGTTTCTGTTGAGAAATCAGTTGACAATCTTATGGAAGCTCCCTTTCAAGTTACTAGTCACCTTTCTCTTGCTGCTTTTAGGATTCTCTCTTTGTGTTTAACCTTTGTCATTATAATTATAATGTGTCTAGGTGTGGACGTGTTTGGGTTCATCTTGTTTGGGACTCTGCGATTTCTGGACTTGTATGTCTATTTCCTCTGCCAGGTTAGGAAACTTTTTAGTCATTATTTCTTCAAATAGGTTGCTTTCTCCCTTGCTTTCTCTCTTCTTCTTTTGGTACACCTATGAGAATGTTGTTATGCTTGGTGTCATCCCAGAGGTCTCTTAAACTATCCCCATTTTTTATTTTTTTGATTCTTTTTTCTTTTTGCTGTTTTGATTGGGTATTTTCTGCTACCTTATCTTCCAATCACTGATTTAATCCTCTGCTTCATCTGGTCTGCTGGTGTTTCCTTCTATGCATTCTTCTTTTCAGTTATTGCATTCTTCATTTCTCACTGCTTCTTTTTTTTTATGATTTCGATGTCCCTTTTTATGCTTGCTATCTCTTTGTTGAATTTCTCACTATGTTCCTTGAGCATCCTTATAACCATTGTTTTGAACTCTGTCTTTGGTAGGTTGTTTGCCTCCATTTCATTTAGTTCTTTTTCTAAAGTTTTTTCCTGTTCTTTCATTTGGGCTATATTTCTTTGTTTATTCCTTTTGGCTGCCTTTCTATGTTTGTTTCTATGTATTAAGTAAATGTGCTATGTCTCCCAGTCTTGGCCATGTGGCCTTATGTAGTATGTGCCAAGTGGGGCCCTAGCACAGACTTTCTGGTAGCCTGCTCTGGGTGCTCCAGAAGTGTTGCTTGTGTGGGTTGTGTGTACCCTCCTGTTACAGTCGAGCCTTGATTGCTATTAGCATGTCAATGAGTGCGATTGACTCTCAGGTTGATTGGCTGTGGGGTTTGGCCACATCCCCAGCTTATAGGTTTCTATGCTTACCCAATGAGTGGGATTCTCCCCATTGGGCTCTGGTGTCTGTTGAGACTGTCCTTTGGGTGTGCTCTGCTGTCCAAAGCCAACCTCCAGGTCTGAAGCCAATCTCTAGGTATCTTGGTTCTGGGGCCTTTTGGGAGGGGCTCTGATGTATGCCCAGGTCAGTCACTGCCTGTGACTGGCTGGGAACTAGCTGGTCGGTGCTACAAAGCAATCCATATTTGTTTGCTGCCTGTGCTAAACCAGGAGCTGCATGAGAGAGGCCACACTGCTAACTGAGGATGTTTGCCACCAGTACCAGGCCTGGGATAACTCTGCAAGAAGCCAGAAGACTGTGAGGCATACTGTCACTTGCTGGATCCCTGAAGGTTCAGCCACTGATAAAGCCTTGTGAGGTATGAAAAGTGGGTGATTCAGGGAGTCACTAGAGTGGGAAGAGTTGTGGTCACCAGGTTAATGTAGATTCTGGTTTGGTGCCAATGCTGAGCCTCAAACTACTCAGCAAAAGTCTCAGAGCATACTGAGGCCAGTTGCTGCCCACCTGGGGCCCATGGACTTTGATAGTTTTCCAAGAAAGAGTGCAATGCAGGTGAAACTGGCTGCTTGTGGAGAAAGTGCCTCTGACATTGGGGGAGTTGGGTGGGGGGGGGGGGTACCAGTGAGTCAGCAGTGTGGAGCTGCGGAGCTCACCAGACCAATCAGATTCAGATTTGGCTATGTGGGAAATGGCTGAACACAGGAAAGATGGAGCTAGCCTGGCAGCCATACAGGAGAAGGACCTCACACAGGGAAAATGCTGACTGTCCTCTAGCTCTCGCTTTGAAGCCACATACCTCAGTCTGCCCCCATATGCCTGTGACACCCCTGAATCACTGTCCCTCCCCTGGAGCCCAGGATGAGTTCCCAAGAGTGAGTTAGTCTGTGCTCGGACAACTTAAGAGGATGTCTGGGCTTCCCCCAGCTTTCCATCCCACCGAGATGGTCAGAATCCCAGTGTTTTTCACAGCCAGTTGTTAAGGGGGTTCCTCTTCCCAGCACCAGTACTCTGGGCTGGGGAGCCTAGTGTGGGGCTGGGGTCCCTCGCTCCTCTGGGGGGATCTTCCATGGCTGAGGTATCCCTCCTGATTCTCAACCACCACATGGAGGTTGGGGGCCAGTCTATTTCGTGTCTCTGCCCCTCCTACCAGTCTCAACATAGCTTCTTCTTTTTATCCTTAGTTGTAAAACTTCTGTTAAGCTATACCTCACACGATTCTCCAGGTTGAATGTTTTGTGATTTAGCTGTAATTTTAATGTGTTCAAGGAAGGAAGCATGCACAGTGTATATCAACTCCACCATCTTGGACCTCTGAAGGGGATATTTGATGCATCCAGTTCTCGGTGTATTGCAAAGAAACTGGAAACTCTCTCTCTCCAGTTCTCCCATGAGCATATAGATTGTCCTGTATTTTGACCAATTGTCCAAGTTATTTCTTGCTTCCTGAAATTCTTGCCTCTGCATACCACTTCTGGAATAGTAACCTTCATATGTCTCGCCAGTCTTACTCCCCCTGTCCCCCACCCCTTGTTCACCTGGCCAGTTCGTCTGTGTTAATTTGTCATTTTAACCTCTTTTCCAGGCAACAAAACTGGATATAAATAGGCCAGTGAGGTAGCTGATAGTGTTGGGTGGGGGTGTATTTCATGTCTGTCTCAGCTGACTGATAATGATGTTATCAGCTAGAAATGCCTGGAGGTACTCACCTGGGCCCACAGACACTGCCCTTTTAGGACAGAACATATGTTGTAGCTGGTCTGTCCCTTGTGGTTCTGATTATGATTGCAAGACACCCTCAGCAATAGCCACTAGGAAATTTTTAAAGGACAGGTTTATTACTTACAGGTCTTGGAGGGGGGTATTTGGCACACCTGGGACCACACTGTGAGGTTGTGGGGTGGTGTTTGGGGAGGGTGGGAAAGAGAGAGACAGAGAGAAAGAGAGAGAGAGAGAGAGAAAGAGAGAGAAAGAGAGAGAAAGAGAGAGAAAGAGAAAGATAGTGAGCATGGGTTTGGGGTTCAGCTTTTATTGGGGTCAAGTGTGGGGTGACTACGGTTTTGCAGGTTCATTCTTTATTGGTGACTTTAAAACATAAGAGTGGAAATTAAAACGTAGACGGGAAAAACAAGTGGTCAAAAGGACAGTTATCTGGGCTGGCACGGTGGCTCAGGCGGTTAGAGCTCCATGCTCCTAACTCCGAAGGCTGCCGGTTCGATTCCCACATGGGTCAGTGGGCTCTCATCCACAAGGTTGCCAGTTCAATTCCTTGAGTCCCGCAAGGGATGGTGGGCAGCACCCCCTGAAACTAAGATTGAACACGGCACCTTGAACTGAGCTGCCGCTGAGCTCCCAGATGGCTCAGTTGGTTGGAGCGCATCCTCTCAACCAAAAGGTTGCCGGTTCGACTCCTGCAAGGGATGGTGGGCTGCGCCCCCTGCAACTAGTAACGGCAACTGGACCTGGAGCTGAGCTGCGCCCTCCACAACTAAGACTGAAAGGACAACTTGAAGCTGAATGGCACCCTCCACAACTAAGATTGATGGGACAACAACTTGACTTGGAAAAAAGTCCTGGAAGTACACACTGTTCCCCAATAAAGTCCCAATAAAGTCCTGTTCCCCTTCCCCAATAAAATCTTTAAAAAAAAACCCAAAAACAAAAACAGCCACACATTTAAAAACAAAAAAAAAAAAGGACAGTTATCTAAGTTGTGGGGACAGAGTCCCTGAGAGCAGTTTCCAGGTTTTTGGTCTCACGTGGAAAGGTGCTGGCTTGGGTAGTAGATGGCCTTCAGCTATAACTAGTCGGCTCATCAGCTGTAACCAGTTAGCCATTGGCCACTGATATAACTGCCGTGGCTGAACTAGCAGGGCAGATTGCAGTTAGCAAGGGGTTGGTTGGTTGGCAGAGAAATGGACGGTGGATTGCGGATCGTGCGGCTCCTGCTTCCTGTGTCTCCAACCCAGCCGCCAGAGAGACTATAGTGGTTTGACTCCCCTATCTATGGCTCTGTTGTTGTCCCTTTTTGGCCTCACCATATCCTCTGTTCTTGTGCGGGGAGCGGGACCAGAGACCCTGCATGACATGTCAACCAGAGATTTCTAAAACAAAGGAAACTTCAAGGATGGGGCTGCCTGGCTCTTTATCTAGTTGTGTAGCTGGCTATGTGTTTATTAGAAATAGCTGTCTTTGAAGTGGATGCCTCGGCAATCAATAGTTTAATCTCAGGCACTTGCATTATGAAAGGAAGGAAGGAAGGAAGGAAGGAAGGAAGGAAGGAAGGAAGGAAGGAAGGAAGGAAGGAGGAAGGAAGGAAGGAAGGAAAGAAGAAAACCCCATTCTCAAGAGCTTAAACTACAGAATGAAATATCAGTAATTTGACAGACTGAGGAATGCCACAGAAGAGACTCTATTTTGCCATAAAGGTTTTTCCCAGGGTGTCAGCAATGGGGCAAATTGTGAGCAGGTGTATGTTTGATGCCTAGATGTCAAGGTCACTCTTTCAAAGTCTTTATACACTCACTTGTCTGTCCTAGAGTTTCTGTGTTTTAGTTTTTTTTGTTTTGTTTTGTTGTTTTTGTCTTTGCTACTAGGCTTGCAGTCCTTTGGCAGACAGGATATGCCCTGTGCATTTATTTTTTATTGCACTATCTAAATAGAGCCTGGCTCCAGGCAGATGCTTATTGTTTGCTGATTAAATGTGTAAGGAATGACAATAAGATAAATAATAAAAAATGCCAGCTTCTTTGCAAATGTTTTCTTTCTATCGCCTTTTAAATTAAACAACTGCTAATTTTTCTTTGCATGAAATGTTGGCTTAAATACTCCGAATTTTAATGTATTGATTGACCCCAAGTTTAAAACATGCCATACATTCCTATAACTTTATATTCTGAAGAATTTCAGATAGTCAAAAACCAAAGCACCAATTGTTAATGAAAAGTACTGTGGACTGAAAACCACATTTGGTGGCTGTAGTCCAGTAGGATGAATAAAATTGTAAGAAGAGAATGATTTGGAAAGGACAAGGGGAGAGATTTCCTTCATCCTAGTCATACCAGCACTGCCAAATGAAAGAGCACAGTGACACACAGAATTTCTGCAGAAAGATTACTAAGACTATCAAAGATGCGGGAGTAGCCCATGAAAATCAAGCAATTCATTTATATAATAATCCAACCTTTTCACTTGTTGGTTTTGTACTGTTGTTGAATAGAAATTAACTGTTCTTTCTGAAGGACTCTTAACTTCATTACTAAGGAAAAGTTAATTATAATTTCCTATCTTGAGCCACAGGGAATTTGAAAATTTTAATGTCCACCCCCAAAACAAAATATTTTTCTTCCCTTTCCTTTCACATGGAAGAGAGTCTATTGTATTTTGCTAAAATGAAGTCTGTTGCATGTCTTATTGTTTGGACGTTAGCTTTCTGCTGTGCAGCATGCACACAGCATCCTTGTGAAGCCTGGAAGAGCAGATATTACCTGAGTAATCTTCCAGATAAGGTAAGACGGGAACCAGAACCGGAAAGGCAAGTCTTAGACAGGAGGTTGGGAGAGACTTGTGTCTCTCTCAGGCCTTTCCATTTTGACCCGTGGTATTGTACTGATGCTTCGGTATTCACTGTGAAGCACGTTGTAAATCATTTATCCTGTAAGTTTTCTTTTTCTCTTCTGCAAGAATACCTCCAAAGTTTTCAAGCCACATGTGGGAATTATTTTAGACACAAGAGAAATTATTTGGGTACAGAAAAAGGACTCAGCAAATACAGTGTATAAGTCACGGGTCCTCAGGCCATGCTAATTTTACCTAGAACTTGAAAATAATCAGATAAAAGACTGTGACACTTGAATTCAATAATTAGATTTCCCTTGTGAAGGCTGTGGACCAGGTCTTTGGAAACTGCAAATGTCTATGTTGACTTTTGGAAGGAGCCATCAGTTCTTTGGTTGCTCTACTCCAGTTTGGAAACGTGCCTTAGATATTGGTCGTCTTTAGGTTGGAGGTGGATGGTTCCAATTTTACTAGCTGTCTCAGTTGGGCAAAGAGGGTCTGTACATTGGTTTGTGTGACTCTGAAACTAGGACCTGCGAGGAAAAGCCCAGAGGTGGCATAGAGAAGGACTTAATATTTTGCATTCTCAGCAGTGGCACAGCGTCTTCAGGAGGAGAGTTACCTGCTGGTTGCTGGCCGAGTGAAGGTCTGGGCAGTTTCTCAAACCGACTATGGTCTACAGTAGGAAACGCATTTTACACCTGACACAAGCAACACAAAACGATATTTATCCTTTCTACATGTGGGGCACTCTAATTTCTATTTCATTAAAAAGATAAGTTCTGGCTTATGACCCAGTGATGGGTGGTCAGCAGCAGTTTGGAAAACTCTGGATTAGAGCCTGGTCACTCCAGAGTCAGCCTTACCTGGGAGCTTGTTAGAAATGAGGGTGCTTGGCTCCTCCCCACACCTACTGCGACAGAATCTGTGTCTAAGGTAATTTTACAACTCAAGAGTGATCCAAGTTAACCATGGTGACACTCCCATTTGTGTTCTAGCATGGGAAAGCAAGGGGATGGAGACAGCAGGCACTTTTTAGTTGCAGCTCATGTCACAGCAAAGCAATGCTGAGTCACGCATGGATATAGTATCTCTCAAATGCGCTGCAATGGGGTAAAGTTTCTGACATCAGGTCTAGCTGTGTTTTAGGGACCACTGGGTGGTGGGGGAATGATGGCCTTTGTCACATGGCAGGTGGCCAGGGGCTGGGCACTAAGCCCATCCCTTAAATCAGATTATCTTTTATTTCCCTTTTATTATCCCTGAAAATAAGTCTTTATTGTGTTTCCTCGAAAATGAGACCTAGCCAGACAGTCAGCTCTAATGTGTCTTTTGGAGCAAAAATTAATATAAGACCCGATCTTGTTTTACTGTAATATAAAACCGGGTCTTTAATGTAATATAATATAGTATAATAATATAATACCGGTTCTTATATTAATTTTTGCTCCAAAAGACACATTAGAGCTGACTGTCTGGCGAGGTCTTATTTTCGGGGAAACACAGTAGCAAAGTTTGCCCAGTATTCTAGCTTTGTCCCAACTGTGCCCAGGGAAATTAGGGGCAAAGGCTGGAGTTGACAGTGGCTGTAACTTTTGAAGGGGAAAGGGATCAGTTTCATTATAGCGGTGGTACCTCCGGAGATGTGGGGGTGGGGTGAGTCACAGAGAGCAACGAATGGGGTCATGAGTCCCAGCAGTCCTGACCCATAGAAGACACTGTCCCCTGACAACTTTGAAGGCTCTGTGTTTGTGCTGAGAAAACCAGTTGCCCCTCTCCCAATATTCCTTAGCTTTGTGCCTCACTGAGGTTTTAAATTCTGTCCCTGGTTATGTAGTCTCAGAGTACCTACAAAGACCATCAATTGGTAGCCAGGTCCTCTTAGGTTCAGAGATGTGCTGTCTATTTCTAGCCTTTGAGACTTCTAGAATGAGCATGTTTTAAAAAGTTACATACGTAGAAATGAAATAGGACACAAAGAAAAGTCAAAAGCTCTTCTAGCTCCTCACCCCCTATAAACACACCCATTATTGGAGTTGTGTAGTATTACCATTGATAGTACACCTGGTGAGACAATGTAAATGTTAATAATGAGTAACTGCCGAAATGTGAGTCGCGTATTGGGTTTGCAGCTTCAGTCAAATGCCTTCTTACATCGCCGCCGCTGATATCTCTGCTCTGCCACCACGCACTAGGGACAGGGACAGTGGGCTCACAGTGATGGCCAACACAATATGACCAACGAGTCTGGCTTCCCGAATGGCTGATCCAATTATGTGATAGTTTATCAAGAAGCAAAGCATATTTCAGAGCGATTACTTTGATGGCGAAATTTCACCCCTACCATGGAGATATTTGTTTTGGTCCTCCCACCGTCGGACATGTATTATCTAAATGTCAATATGACAAAGCACATATTAGCTTGGAAGGAAGAACTTAGCACATTATCTGGAAGATTCAGGTTTCCAAACCTGACATTTTTGGTATGTTCAGATCTTTGGAGCTGGTATATTTTGAGACCTCAGTGTATTATCCATATAATGACACTTCAATTTGTGCCTTTCTTTTCATCATAAGTATCAGATAAGAAAAAAAAAATACTCTTCTCTATTCTTACTATCTTCTAGAATTTCACAATTTTGAAACAGGGGAATCAATGTTTTCATATAGCTGCGAGGGTCTTTTAAAAACCTATTTTTAAAATATATTGTTCACTCTCGGCAAAATCCTGATTAAAAGCAGGCAAGAGGGTAACCAAATATTAAAAATATTCAAAAATACCACTTTCAGCTCTTCTCAGCAGTGTCAAGATTACTCAGAGCAAACCTGTTCTAACTACACGTCAGTTCTGAAATCCGACAAATTTGATAAAAATAGCAATGAATGATTGTATTCTTTATGAAACAAGACAAATTATACTTTGGGAGAAAATAATTTGCTCTGAAGTATAAAGTGTTCTAATATTTATATCTTATAATAAAACCATGACATGTTTATAAACATTCTATCACGCAATTTCACCAGGGGGCCCAACAACGACAACTGGAAACGCAATAAATATACATGGACACACTGAGTATGAAATATACATCTTAATTTTATAATCGTGTGTGCTTTATTTTTTACACAAATGGAATGAAAGTGTCGAATATTTACACTTAACAGGAGTGTAAGCTGTGCAGTGTTTCTGTAAACTCCAGCCTAGGCAAGGAGTATTTCCCCCTCCCTCCCATCCTGCACTACAGCTCAATGGAGGAACATCCTATCAGAGAGAAGCACAAAACCATCATATTGAAAGGCTCTAACGGGTACAGCCTGGTGCACTCAGAAGTTAAGACACAGGAAACACAAATTCAAAAAGGAGAGAAGAAAAATTTTCCATCCTAAGGGCAGTCCACCTTGCCATTTTGTTGTCTGTCCTCATGAGTTGCTAGGGAAATTCTGAATTTTACCTTTTAGATGATCTTTGTCCAAATCATCCACCTATCTTAGCTTGTCCTCAGCTGCTACAAGAAACTGCACAGCTGTACAAGATATGATTTCCAAAGCACAGTTTTCAGTGAGGAAGGATATTTACAGACTGGAGGGTGTATAGGGGGGTTTCCATTCACATCCATTCACAAATGTAGTATGTGTATACATGATACACATACCACATATACCATACATACACATAAGTAAAATGTATATATCCACAGAATTCTCCAGGGAGCCCTCGGGCAAATCAGTTGTCACAGGAAATACTCCACATACTTTAAGGGAAATGTCCCCCTTTTTCCCCCTAGGAGTGACAAATTACTGTGAACTTAGGAGCTAGCCTGAGTCCTTGACTTAAATATTTTTGTAGGAATTTATTAGGCAGGACCAAGACCGGAAAAGGAATGTTATTTCACCAGCGAGTCCATTCAATCTCACCAGAGCAATCACCAGCTGAAAAGCAGAGGGGCTTCACATAAAAATGGGGTGGGTGGGTGGGAGGAAAGCTTATGAATGGGGAAAAAATGTTTCTCTCCAAGTCAAGGCGATGGCATGGCTTCAATGAGAAGGAAGAGGTTTGCTGTCAGAATAGTTGTGGGGGCCAGAGTCTGCCCTTATTGAAAGGGAGTGTCCTCGGAGCCACAGGATGGTGCTGGGAGCGGGCTCGCTTTGGACCAGCCTTCAGGCAGGCAGTCACCCAGGTGCCAGCAGGGCCCAGAGCACATGCAGCGTCACTGCCAAAGCAGCGGTGCAGGCTGGCTCAGTGAGCGGTGCTCCAGTTCAGGATCTCACGCTCAGCTTTGCTTTCTGGGCTGCGTAGGTGAAATGGTGACCCAAAGTATTTGTGTCATGAGTCCAGTCTATGGACTTGCTGTCTGAATCAGCCATGAGCCCTTATAGGACATAAAAATTAAGAGGCGGGGTATGGGAGATGATCAGAGATGTGAGGGAAAGAAAAAGAACAGGTAAGGAGAGGAAAGAGGAATAAGAAGGGGAAAGTGAGAGTAAGAATAAAGGAGAGATAGACAAAGAGATGGGGAACGAAAGGGAGGGAATACAGAAGGATTACAGGAGAAAATGAACAACTTAAGGGAGTGTTCATTCAGAGAAGACAGAAAGGAAGGATAAAAGGAGAGATACCCCAAAGACTGATGGAATGAGATAAAAAGAGAAAGGGGAAAGCAGATGAAAGGACTGAGAAAGAACCAGAGGCAAGAGCCAGGGGAGTGGAGAGTTTTTCCCTGGCTTGGAGTCCCGAAGGGCTGGCAGTAGGATCTAAGACAGCTCACAGGCACCTGAGTGCGGCTTTGTAAAGGTGGGCTCACTAAACAGATAAAGCCCACCCAAAAACTTGGTGCTGAGAGAAAAGGCCTGCAAAGAAATGGCCAACAAATCCTGCGGGAGGAGAGCAAAAAACAAATGCCCCTGCAATTAGCTGACAAATGGGATTTTGATTTTGGTAAAGCTGAGACCCCCGTGGTGCTACACATTGTACCAGAGCATGAAAAATAGCACCAGTGACACGATCTGGCACTTTTCCGAAAGGGCCCAGCATATGAAGGTGACATTGTGCCCCCAGCAAGCCTTCAGATTGGAGAGAGCTCCGGACAAAGTTTGCAGTGTTAGCACCAGTCTGGCCCCAGGCTCCAAATGCATTTGCACCAGATGTAATCTAGGTAACTTTCGTGCCATTTCCATACCAGTCATCAGATTTGCTGCAAAATACACCGGTTCTTTGGAGCCATAGAGACCTCAACATTGGGAAGCGCAGGACAACATAACAAATGGAGGTGTAAATTCTATAGGAAAAGACCCTCTCACCAATTTGCTTGGTGATTCTTCAAGCAAATATATATGTATACATATATATATATATATATTTATATAAATCTACATAAAAAAATCAGTGCAAATGCCAATTCAAATCTGAAAGCATCTACACTAGGAAAATAAATAATTATATTACTACAAAACCAAGGGTTGGTGGTTCAATTTGATTGTACTCAGCCACAGCGATACTTAATAGTAAATGGAAAGCACATCACACGACCCGCGGAAACATCTACTCATTAATGACAGTCCTTTAAATAAAGGGTTGCATGCTCAGTTGAGAAACCAAAGAAGTTATCATGGTGGCCTAAAAATAGAGCTGGGATCAGGAATGGCATTCTGGTGGCAGACTTCCAGGAGCAATATTGATGAAAGTAGACCTCGACCTGAAACTGGCGAATGGCAGACGTGGACACATCTTTCTCATTCTGGGCAATCTAACGAACTGTCCAGAAATTTAACTTTTGTCAGAGGGAAAATACATTGCCAGCCCTTTCATTATCAGAGGCAGCCTCAAGACTATAGGCAGATGCATGATTTTTGTGTTTGTTCCTGTGACTGCAGCCAGGCAGACAGTGGTATTTAGTGTAAGATGAGCAATGCTTGTTTTTGGAAAGAGACCCTCATTCCGAGCTCTGATGTTCTTACTGTGAAAAGCCCCATCACCGCTGACGGCTCTGTCTCTTGCTCTCCCATCCCAGCCTCTATGCTGGTTTGCTGCACAGTGTGGCAGAATCCCTGCCAGGTCTGGATGTACCCCAGAAATAAGGCGATGGGGCTTAGTCTGGGCATGCATAGAACCCAGAGTTGTGTGGTTATAGAGATCACTGAAAAGTCTCTCTCTAAACACCTTGGGCACAAGCAATGCTGATGTCACCATTGGCTCTAAAGTAGGATATAGCTCCGGGAGGTTTCTGTTTTTTAAGTCATCATTATTATAATTGTTAAAAAATAAACTTGGTCCAGGTGTGGCCTCCAAGAAAGGCAGTTCCGTTGGTTGAGTTCAAAGTCATTATCTTTTCTTATGGTTTTCTTTGCCCTGTACACAGAAACAAAAGTCTGTACCCCTCATCCCCCCAACTAGATACTTCTTTATCTCTTCCTCAAAGAAGTAGTGCATCTTGGGACAGAACTTTCCATGGCTCTACACCATCTCTGGCTGTTATAAAACCTCAGTTACTTGTTGAACAGACAGAAAAAAAAAAAGGCCTAATTACTCATGGTTGACCAAACTATTAAATGAATGATGTTTAAGAATTGTATATAAGTAACTAGAAACAAAGTTATTCAACTATTTGCACGGCAGGCCCAGGATGTTTAATGAGAGAAAAGTAAAAACTTCCCTTTAGTTCATTTGCATGAGTTGGTCGCTGAGAGCCATCAGCTTAAAAACGCATTAATCAAATGTCTTCTAAAAATATCCATGAGGGTAACTCATTAAGGGATGTGCTCCATGAGAGTCTATCACTAATAGGGAAGGGAGATCATGGGAGGTAAGTGAGGGAGAAGTCTGTGTCAGACTTTGGAAGGAACTCAGATGCTCTTAATGGATCATTGGCAACAGAAGGGAGAGTGCAACTTTCAGTTCTTGACTTTGATCGTCTGCGGATAGTGCATACATTTAGTCTTTCCATTAATTCGTCTTTACAAAATATTTCACAAAATGTTTTTAACCTATAGAAATTTGTTTCTATACATTTAATATATTTTTATTGTATAAATTATTCTCATCTTTAGTGCCTTCTTTCAGTTTATAAATGGCAAAATAGACAATAAACAATCATAAAGCTAACCCCAGGGGGAATCCCCTCCTCTCAGTAAGCTCAGTCCTCCACACACTTGCAAATTTATGAAATGCTTGTCTTTGCAGATGCCAGTCAAAGAAACTACATGCTTATTCTTCCCTGATATTATGCCGTCTCCAAAGGGACTCCTTTCTTTTTTCCTTCTTTCTTTCTTTTGCTTGTTAAGAAATCAAAGGATGTGCATAGTTATAAAATTCGAAGTGGACCAATTACAGATGTGGGTAATGGGAAGGTTGGTGAAGTTCAAGTGCTGGCAACTTTTCTTTAAAGCAAAAAACACAGAGAGCTCAGCAGCTAAATCAGCTCTGGACATCTGCTGGGGTGAGGAGGCTGCCCATCTCTTGAGCACAAAGCCCATCAAGGGTTCATCCCTATACCTGGCCCCTTGAGCAAACCAAAGCCTTTCTGCATACTGCAGTATCTTTTCCATCCCACCCTTTGGCCCCTCCGTTTCCTTCATGGCTTCACACAGTTTGTGTTGTACATTCATAAGAATTCACATTGACTGCAAAAACATAAATGCAACAAAAACATAAAAGCCTCCAAGTAGTATGTTATATATATTTTGTTCTTCTAAATGCTCTTCTGTCATTGTCAGAGGTGCAGTAGCTAATTTATAACTTTTCTTTTGAGGAAATCCAGATGAAAGGCCCAGATTGCTCTTCAATAACAAGCTTGCATTGGTTATATATATCTTCTAAGGTGTCTCCTTGGACAATAGCTAGAATAAAAGCAAACGCACCCAAAGTTAGGAATCGTTTCTGCGTGGTGAAGAACAACCCTCACTCACACAGCAGAAGCTCAAATCAGTAACAGACAGACTCATCAGGAAGCTTAACATTACGTTCCATTAGTAAGAAAGTGCAGAAAATTCACTTAAGTAAGGTCACACCCATGCTTTAAAAAAATGCTTTAAAGGCATGTTCTGGATAGGTAATAAATGCACCACAGTCTTTCCACTTTCTACATGTTTGTCTGTAGTTCTGGACAACAAATCATTTATTTATTTACATTTTATGGGTATCTACTTTGGGCCAGGCACTGAGTTAGGCATCGATCAATTTTCAGATTGAGAGCTCCCCATTTACCAAAGAAAGCTGGCCTTATACTCTGTGTACTGTTCTTGCTTTATCAGGGAAAGAAATTCAGATATTTTAGACACAGAGGAAATTATAAAGGTTTTGGAAGAAATGTCAGTTAATCTCCTCAATGCCCAACCTTTAACAGAAAACACCATTGATTCTCCAAGTAATCTAGTAAAATGAAATTTTACCCTTCAGGGATGCTCATATTGAGAATACTTTATGGCAACTACTTATAAGAAACATAAATAGGAGAAAACCAACAAACTGCTAAACTGTGTATACCTAACACACCAAGTCACTTAAAGTAGATTTAAGTATGTCTTGTTATCTCCTTTGAACAAAAGCTATCTTGTAACTAGATCTCTAAAACACATGACACTAGGGCTTAGAAATAAATTGTTACTGAAACATGGCTTAGATTTTCAAAAACTCCTCAGAGTACATCGATTACTGCATTATATTCCTGAATATAAGCCACTGTCAACTATACGTGGTTTTGATTTGATGGTCCTACCTGGATTTTCTTTAAGGATGAAACATAACTCCTATCTTTGTTATTGATGGAAATTTTACTTCAGATGAACCAATTCAACATATTTGCAAACTGCTAAGCCACTGGCACTTTTCCTCAGAATAAGGTAAAAAAATAAAACCTCTAACTTCACATCGGGTAACACAGGAGGAAAGTTCTTGTTTTCAAACCATCAATTGTAAGGCAAATTCCATAAAGCTTGATCCATCTTTGGATGTGATCAGTGTTTCATGAAAATATATAAGAAGAGGGAACCCAGAGTATCCAGGACAAGAAAATCTTCCTTTATTCCCCAAACTTTATATTTCCAAGGAAAGATTTAAAAAGAAAAAAAACAAACTAGTTTTGTATTGAGACTTGACAGGGAATTCATTGAAACACAGGGAAGTGGTTCAAGCCTCTTGTTCAAGGGCTGCTAATGGGAAGTCGGACCTCTAGGTCCCTGAAGCAGAGAACGGAGGACCTGAGATGGCTTCTCAAGAGTCACTGTTTTGGATACTGCACACTTTGAGCCCTGAAAGTTTCTTTTTCAAGTTTTTTGATGATGTCAGGGAGATAGCTTAATGAGGTATCAATGTCTAAAATCTCCTTAACAGCAGGAGACAGCGCAGTGGCATCTGCCCGTCCTGGTTTTGAATAGGGCCACTGGGGATCTGGAAGCCGGCTGCAGTGGAATTCAGAGTAGGGAAAACCCAGTCATTGGATCCAGCGGGTGAACCAGAGGGAAATTATGGATTCTCAGCAGGAAGGTGTTAGGGCCCAGGTATACCAGGCCCACTTCTATGCCAAATGTCAGACAATTTATCTCCTTTCTCACAGTCCCATGGTAAATGAACTTACCTGTAAAATACTCTCCAAATTCTTGTTCTAGCTTAATTGCACGATCGTAGGTTTTCTTGGCCTGTTCCTCTGTGAGACGCTTGTTCATCTCCCTGGGAAAATGAGGGTTTGGTATTAGAACACACAAGGGATCTACCAAATCCTGAAAAATTAAAATGTCTGGCAAAAAGGAAGCCTGCAGGAAACCTAGTGTAATCTGAGCAGCAGATTCTTCATTCTGGATCTTCATTCTGGACTCCTCTTTGCTGGAATTATTTCAGTAACAAGGACTCCCTCCCTCTCTCAGAGGTCAGTCTCTTGGACTGCATTGAGTCCCATAGATTAATAAACTTCCTTCCTCCGTGACAGACAGCAAGGTCTATAAATCGTGCATTCGTTGAGGTTTCCACTCCTTCAGAATAAACTGTCCTACTTCCTTCATCTATTCTCTCCTTGGACGTGATTTCCAAATCCTAACTTTCCTGGCCACCCTTCCTTGGAATTTGTTCTGATCTATCGCAACCTCTCTTAAATGTGGCACGTAGAATTGAATGAAATCTTCCAGGGGTGGTGAGAGGGAGGAGACGAGATGGAGAGAAAGGACGGTACATCACAGAATTTTGGACCTCATTATATCTGAGAGAACACAACTTGACTGTTCTCAGGTCCTGACCTTGCAGAAGGCTTTGATTTCTCGACTCCCCTATCCTCCCTCAGGGTTGCTGTTCATCTTCAACGTGCAGCAGAAAACGTGGACTGGAGAAACACAAAGTGCTTCCGAAGAATTATAGAACAGGAGACAGGCCCCTTAGGTGTACGTATATTTCAGGCCCAACAGGCATCTGTTCCCCTTGCTGCTCTACTTCTGCTAATGCTACCACATGTCGGTAGCAACCAGAGCCCTAACTTCCTCCGCTTTTATGATCCAATGGAATCTCAAGGAGCTGCTAAAGGCTTGAATTAAAATGTCCACAGAGAGAATGTAACAATCAAAAGCACTGGGACCAAAATATTTTCCGATAGGCTGTAAGGAAGGAACATCAAACAGTGAGCCAGGTTAGAGGACTTGATAATCATCTCTGATGCTCACTTTTGTTTATTTTTGTTCTGATAGGAGAACGGGCTATAAAGGAATTAGGCCTGGGAAGGATTCTCTGTCCCTTTCTTTCTGTTACCCTGTGCTGCTTAATCGTTGTAAGTTTATTTAAAGCCAACCTACGCTCAAGGATAAATTGAGGTCGAGGGAAACGGAAAATAACCTAATCTATTGATTCCCAGTCAGCGGCAGCTTTATCCTCCCATGTCCTCTGGTGTTAACTTTTATTTTTGCCTACCAAACTGCACTTATTAAACAAAAATGATTCGTCTTCCCATTTTTTTCTTAAAGACATTTTATTAATCAAAGACTGATAATCATTGCCTTTGATCATCATAAGAACACCAGTGTGACCCCACTGAGGTGACAAAAGTTTGGCTGAGAGCAAAGACATTTCAGTGGGCCCATCGGGAAGCATCACAGGTACATGTAGAATTCTGTATTTAAGATACAGCTCTGGCAGTTTTCCCAGAGATTATTTCCCACAGGCATTGCTGCCTTTGCATGTCCTGTCGGATGCCAGCGGTCTGGGTTTCGAAGATGTGGTCTCAGTCAATTCCTTTTTTTCTGAGGCCTGAGATAGTAAAGTGACTCGCCTAAGGTTGTATTTTTAATAAAGAGTACATCTGATGTAAGAACTCAAAGGTTTTTTTTAAACCAATTTTTAGTCAAACAGACTTTCCATTACTCCAAGACATTTTTCAAAAGAGACCTATTTGGAAAAAAATAAAAAACTGAAGCCAGATATTAATGTGCTTCTGCCTACAATGCTGATGGGTGCAATATAAAGAAATGGACATTTCCTGAAGTCTTACTACTGAAATAAACTCATCTCATCCTGAGAGATGGTAGCTGTAATTCCCCTCCCAAATAGCACTAGCCCTGGAAGGTGTGAATGGTTGTCATTCTCAGGAGATGCTGGGCTAAACAAAGGGTGTTTTGCTTCAGATTTCAAGAAATCATGTAGGTTGGGATCTTCTTTGACTTCCCTGGGCCATGCTGGGCTGTCTTCCTTCAATTCCCTTTGCACTTATTGTAGCAAAGACTAAATTTAGGTTTTTAATCCTCTAATACATGAATTTGTTTTGTCTTTTTACCTAATCTGTGAGTTTTTTGAGGGCAGCGACCATGGCTTGTTCATCAGCATGTGGAATGGAGCCTGACTCCACACTTATTTGTTGAATGAGTAAGTGAATGAATGAATGAATGGAGAGCTAGACAAATACATATAATGATGTTACAGTTGAATAGAGGAGTGAACACAGGCCATCACGGGAGCAAGAAGGTAAGAGAAGATTGGGGTGGCAAAGTGAAGAGACGGGAAAACTTCTCAGTGCTATGGGGTGGTGCAGGGAACAGAAGTCACAAGGCGATACAATATAAAAAGAATATCTCTTTCATACATGCCCTTGATCTTATGCTTCTCTGAAGGGTCAGCTACGTGTGTGCCAACGAGCTCTGTGGTTTGATGGGGATAATGCCTTGGAGAAATAACATGTGTAATTATGTATCCATGACTAAATGTGACAGCTGCCATGCTCTTGTTCCAGCTGACCTAGCATTCACTCCTTCCAGGGGAATGGACAATTTATTCCAGCTTTGCTCCTGAAGTGAAACCCTTGTAAAAAAGGGAACTGCAAAGTAAATACCCAGCATTTACAAACAAGAGCATATTGGTTTGAACGTCACCATTACTGCCTGGGAGACCTGGGATTATGGCTGCAGCACATTCTGTCAGATTCACTGTCCTCAAGGAGGAATCCAGCCTTCCCTCTGCTTAATCTTCCTTGGTGATAAGCAGCTGTGACAATGCCCTAAGGCAAAACTAAATAAGTCACCTCATCATTGTAGAAGGAAGTAGACCTTCTCCTACTGAGCACCAGATGGATATGTCTCCCAATCTCACACTCAACCAAATGTGCAACTGCTGTTTCTCCCTCAGGCCACACTTCCCTGTGAAGCCATTCACCCTACCGCGTGTTTGTGATGTGGAAACCTCCTCGTCTATTTATGAAACAGGCCTTTAAGATGCTGTTCTCAGGATGTGAGGGCCATTTTTGAAATTCTTATTAATGTTAGCATTCATAGTAATATTTATGAGGCTCTTCACGGATTATAAATTACCTTTACATAATGAAATTTGGTGTTGCTTAATTCACTTTGTGCAATACCCCACACAATATCCTATGAGGAGAAATTTAATACATTCTATCAGGGAATAACACTGTCAAGAACCATTATTTTACCATTAACACATATTTTTCCATGTGCCAATTATGGGCAATGCTCTTTATATTATAATTTAATACCTAAATTCGTGGTGCCTAATTCTCAGTGACCCCCTGATTTTATTTTGTCATCCTGGTAAGAAACTTTGTCCATCTTTTATTTCTGAGAATATAGTCTGCTTTTAAGATAAAGCTCTGGCAGTTTCCCCAGAGATCAACTACGTATTTAACTTAATTCTCTTAGGCTGCAATTCCAGCTACTGCAGCTTGCTTCACTTTTTCATCCTCAGAGAAGAGGCAAACAGCCGTTTTCCTAAGCAAGTAACTGCTTTCACCTCTGGGATTAAGTAATTTCATTTTCTTTGGTCTTTCCATAAACAATGTCTTCCAGCACTTTGTGGTTCACTTCTGTGCCCTGTCAAATACTCTAAGGTCTTGAGGCCCAAATGAAGGCATATTTCAACAAAGTTCTTGCAACAGACACGCTAGCATGAATGCTTGTGATCTCTTGGAAAAGGTACTATTTATGTTTTTTATAATCATAGATAGCTTTATTCCATTTATAATAAAATAACTTGAAATCTTTTATAGTAATAATAGCTACTCTTTAGTGAGTGCTTACTATATGCCAAAGACTGTAGGAAGAAGCTTCTTTCTTTATATTTGTGATCCTGTTTAACTTTTACACTAGCTCTATGAAGGACATATTATGAATGTGTCTAGTTTAGAGGTGAGGAACTAAATCTTGTAGAGGTCAAGCCACTTGCCCAAGGGGATATAACTCATCCGTGGCAAAGCAAAGAACCAAACCTAGCCTGACTAATTTTGCTCTGCTGCCTACATGGTTACTGTGGCCTCACTTTTGTGCGAGAGTTGTCTACAGAGCAATGCCAACACTCTCTATCAAATTGCTGTAGAACATATGGAACGTTATACGTAGATCATGAATATCTGCTCAATTTATTTACTGATTTTTGAAGGAAGTTAATTTACAAGTCCTTTGAAAAATAAAAAAAAATAACCAAACATCCTAGTCGTGCATTTTTTCCTTATTCATAAATGTGTGCAGGCAAGGAGCTATTGGTTAAGGTTATAGACGTTTTGTTGCCAAGCCACGAAGAACACTCCCTATTAAGGATAGTGGTCTAGCTACACGAGGTTTTAATTAAGGAATTTAAGAATTCTATGGCAGAAAAAAGTGAAATGCCAATGAAAAGAGTCTAAAATATTGTATATTCCCTCTTTATTAACCCACACATTTAGAAAGATTTACCCATGGAACTGCTCTGAGAAGAGGCAATTCAAAGATAATGTTACCAATCATTTGGAAAACCAAATCGAACAACGAAACTAAATCGACCTTTAAAACAACGAAACAGAACAAAATCACACACACACATAAAACACCTTGTGAAGTGAAAATAAAAGAAACATTAGCGAAGACGTTTTAAAGAATCACTGACGTAATGTCTCTAGTGGCTCAAAAAACTTGAATATAGCTTTAAAAAAAGAGGAATGCTTAAAAAAATCAGCAGTGGCATTTCCCAGTAGTAGGCATGTGTAAGAAAGAGCTGTTAATAATGTGCTGGGTCACGAGGTACAGGAGGCCAGCTGAGGCCAGCAGGGGTCTCCACTTACATCAGAGGCTCCAGAGACTTCGGCTTAATGAAGATAGCGATGGGGTAGAGCTGGGCAACTTGTAGCCGCTTGATGGCATTTCCTGATACGTCAAGTATACAGTGTTTGCCCTGGTAAAAGAGGAAAAACATGTAGTTAATCCAGAAAGAAATGGTCGTAATCCAATGCTTTCTAGAAATAATGTAAGTGTGCTTTAGGAGAAGATAAGGGATAATGGATTTCTCAGGTCTGACAAAGGATCCGGGCAAAGTATAAATGAAAGCTGACGTACAGGTCATCACTGAATGCTTGACATCACTCATAGTTAGCACCCCCTTACTAAGTGTCTGCCACTGGAATAGACATTTCACACGTGTTGTCACAGTTAACTTTGTTTCCTTAAATACATACCTGATGCTTTGCACAAAGAAATATATGGAGACATGCATAATATGAGTCTATTCTCAGGACACTTGTAAACCATCTGTGAAGACAACTGTCAAGAAGACATTCTCAAATCTATGAGGGCCATTATCAACTGCATTTTATACAAGAGAAGATTAAGGCTTAGAAATATTAACTAACTTGCCCAAACTCTTAGTACTAGGATTGAAACCCAAGTCTTGAGCGCTGACAAGCTTGTTGGCTGGAAAAAAACAGACATCTTGTTGTCTCACCCTGCCTGATGTTAAATTAGGAGGAATGGTAATTGTGTGAATTTAGAGCAATTCCACAAACATTGGGGATTGCTTATAAGCATCCTGCCCTCAATATGCTCAGTTTAGCAGAGGGCAGACACAAAAAGAGTTACCTTAAGTATTATATCTTCAATGCTGAGAGAGAGGCTTGCATGGGGTATGTAAATTTGTTTGTTAAAAAGTAAAAACCCTATTACATTAGAGCACACTTCATTTAACTTGGCTTCCACTGCAATGAGTGCTCAGAACAAGGAGTTGCTTTACTAAATATTTCTGGAAAAGTAGATACATTTGCCACACATCATATTCTACCTCCTGGAGAGAAACAGCCTCATTACGCTGATGCTAGAAGAACTTTTACACAAGAAGAAAAAAAGCATATTATGCAGATAGGAACAGTCTTAAATCAATAATGGGGATAAAAACTCATCTACAATATCCAAGTGAAAATAAACAAAGTCCATCAATACTTGAGCTCTTATAGGAGAAACACACTAAGATGGCTTAAGCCTTTATCATTGAAGTAACAAATTCTAAGTTTGGTATCTATGAATTGCAGCCGATACATAAAATCTCTAAATGTTGTGTGATTATTCACCAGCCAGAATGTTTAAGTTAACAAACTTCATATCTACAAGCTAAAAGAGGAGAATAGATGCAATTATCCAACAAATTGATTATAAACAATATGACATAGCTAAGTTTTGAGAGAGAAGAAAATAGATGCAACTTCTTAGTGTATTTTCAGAAAGACATTAAAATTTCTTATTTAATTTTTTTTTACCAGTATATCAAAAGGGGGGAAAAGGTTATATCAAATTAAATCAACCCAACAAATACTAATTAAATAACAAGTGTGATTGGCCCTTCATTCTTTTTTTTCTCCTTTGAAATTAATCATCAGTGCACAGATTAGGATGTCTCTCTAGGCAGATCTTAAAGCCACACTCGAGTGCCTTCCTCTCCTATTCATTCTCTCTTGAACATTCTCCCCTTTTCCATTCCTTTGAAATTATCAGCAGGAAGGGAATCACAGCACCTCCACCTCCTTTAAGTTGGAATTTCCATCAGCAGCAGGCTAGGCAGTCTTCCCTTACTATGTACCTCCATCAGGAGGACCTCAAGTTGCCATGGAGACAAGAAGTTAACTCCTGCTAACAAAAAGAATTGAGGATCCTGATCTTAACAACCAAGAGTAACGAAGCTTCTTTACTAGATTCAATATTGTTTACTGGGGCCCAAAATAAGTGAGTCAAGGACAAAGTGGATCTTTATAAACTTTAAGCTGTTAATTGCCTTTAGGTGTATGCTCCTCTCCTACTCCCTCAAGTCAATCGGCATATTTTATTGAGAGTAGAACAAAGATTAAAGACCATGCTCCAAAGTGGTTCTCTACTTAGAGGTCTTAAAAGGAATCTTTAATCAAAATGTACACCTGCAAACAGGAGAGAGTAATGACCAAAAAAATGCATCTTGTCACCTGGGACCCTTCTTCAGGGGAGGTGTAAGACGATTGGTGAACATACCCTTTCTGCTACAAATCTCACAGACTGCACACTGGTCCCATACAAGTTGTCGTTGTACTGGCCGGCTTCTATAAACTTGTGCTCTTGGATATCTTTCTCCATTTGTTCTCTGGAAATGACAAAGTGATAGTCTCTGCCATCCACCTCGTAGTCACGCTTTGGCCTTGTAGTATCTTTACAAAACAAAATATAATAAAATTAAGGTCATGCATTTATAAACTTCCTTTATTCTTGTTTTTTTTCCCCCCACCATGCCCTCAACATAGATATATAAAAATACATTATATGAAGGACCATGACATAGTAACAGATGCCAGTCTTAGCCTCCCACTGTAAACAACTATAAAACTAGACAAAATACATGGAACAGCTCTTTTCAGACATTTGACAACGGGCAGTACAGGGTTATCATTCCTGACAAGAGAAACACAAGAGGGGAATTACTTTCACTCCACTTCCATTTAAGGGGAAATACATTCACTCCACTTCACTTCCAGTAATCTAGACTTACTCTAGACACATCTTTACAAAGTCTAAAACCAAGTCATTACTGGAAGAAGCTGATCTGTCAGTAAATTATTAGATGCCAGTACAAAAACTTAATATTTTATAAAGAAAGTTAAGAAAATGCAGACTCTCAATAATGTAGCATCACAATGTTCAGCATATAATAAAAGATAATGGCATAAGCAAAGAAGTAAGACAATGTGTCACGTAACCCCCCCCCCAAAAAAAATGGACATACAGTTTAAATATATTCAAGGATTTTAAAAGATGTCAAATGAGATCATCATAGTTAAGGCTGGATTAAACTTTAATCATGGCTAGAGATAGCTAAACTTCTTAGTAAGAGGAGAAGGGCAAACAATCCATCAATATAAATAAAAAATGTTAATATATTTCCAATCTTTGACTCAGGTATTCTATTCCTAGGAATCTGCTTAAAACATGATCAAAACTTATGTAAAATTTTATCCTTAAAGATGTTCAATTATATTAGTTTATAAATTATAAACAATAATTATAACGCATAGTTACAATTTTAATTGTAATTCATAATAGTGAAAAGCAAGGAAAAACCAAAATACCCATAGAGGAAAAATGATTAATTATGACATAATAATCATTTAAAATATTTATATAAAATTTTAAATAACATTAAGCAAAAAATACTGTATATTTAATACGTACTCAATCACAGGAGAAAATGCATGTATAGAAAGAAAGAGTAGATGATAATCTAAGAAAATATTAACAGTGATTTTACTTCTTCTGGGTACTGTGTGGGACTCTGTATATTTTTTAATTTCCTGTTTAACTTTTTTTTTTTAGCATTTTCCAAGTTTTGTACAATGAGCATGTATTGATTATCATAAAATACTGCTATTAATTAAAAAAAGAAAGAAAAGAGCGTGCAAGGTGAAGGGGGAAATGGAAATGATGCTTAAGGACTGCCTTTTTCTTTTCCTTTCAAAAGTGGAGGAACTGGAAGTTGCTATGAAGGGACTAAGGTTTGACTTGATCCTTTCTATTTAGTCTTTCTCAGGATATGTTTGTTCTATGGCAGGATCTCTTCCCAGAGCCCTTGCTGGGAACGTTTCATGAGATGTAGCCATCATCCACTCCCTTCTGTGCTTGTACTGCACATATATTCCTGCTATTCTTATGTATTCCAGGTGACATTTGCAGCCCTGAAATGTCACAGACACTTCAAAGCATAGAGCTTAAAAAACGTAGTGTGAGAAAGAAATATTTGTTGGGATGAGATGTAAGAGCTTGATTATCTAATACATTAAAATTTTTCTGGTGGTTTGTCTATCTACACAGAAGGCCTCTACGCATTTTTATATGACACAATGGGAAGAGAGATGGAGGTGGGAAAGTGGGAAAAGTATGGTGGAGTGGAAGGAAGAAGAGCAGATAGAATTTTATGGGGCTGTACTCAGAGGGACCAGGAGAACTGATGATTGTCTCTAATGACAGGAAAGTAGATTCAAGTTTGTAATGGCCTAGAGGATAGATTAAAGTTCTACTTACCTTCTTATCCTCATCCTCCCAACACTTAGACTATTACAACATAGGGGAAATGCTATTTTGTTTTTGGATTGACACATGGCCCTCGTCATACTGAGATGATTTCAACTTGTGGCTTTTTGTCTGATCTTTCTTATTGGGAAAAAAGATGTTTCAGTGGCATTTCAATCATCCTATGAGAACATACCTATCACAATCTTATTCTATTTTAAATGCCACGGCAGTTACAAAGACAAGATTCATTCTGCCTTCTAGGGAACCACAGTCAGGTGGGAGAACATATTATACTCACTAAATAGAGAACAATACGTGACAGGGTAGATAAAAAGTATTAGGCAGAGAACATTAAATGAGATGCTTGGATAACAGGTAACTGGTAATATTTGAACCACTGGAGAGACTATTGGAGGAAAAGAATCATGTTTCTTCGTCTCAAAAGGAGCCAAGCTTTTTGCTAGGGAATAGAAAAATGATACGTACGAGGCACACAGGAGCCAAATTTGTCAGGAAATTCAGATATCAAGTCATCGTTGATCCGATCCTTCATGGGACCCAGGATAATCACTGGCCGAGTATAGTTTACTGCAGAAGGAAAGGAAGATGCAGATAAGCAGAAAGACGTGGAAACAACTGCAAAACTGTCCTGCAAGGGTGATTTTATAGTGAAATTGTCAAACAGAACTGCTGAGGGCATTACTTCATTGGATAAATTGCCCACACAGCCCTGCCTAGGGAAATTGATGTTTCACACTCATTATCTTCACTCTGCCTACTTTCTGGAATTAACTAACAGGGAAAAACAACTGCAGTGTCTATCAATAAAAAGCCATTTTTGGAAGGGTTTTGCTTACTCTCAGGTTATGCCTACACAATGTCAAAACAGCTATTGAATTTAGTCAATTGAGTAGGAGAAAAAAGATTTCAAAGTAGCTATTTGGCCATTGTTTAGACAATGACTTTAAAAAGTAATTGTTAGTAATAACGACAACTTAATGTTTTTATAATTTCTTTTCCTCAGCTCAAAATGCTCTTTATACTTTGCTGGAGTTTTCCCAATTCCTTTGTTATCACGGGGTTGGGAGAACTCTAAAGTTCATTAGGTATAACTCCTCATCTGATGCTTGAATTTTCTTTGCAATATCTTTGTCAATAGCCATTTGCCTCTGTATGAATGCCTCCAGGAAAAGAAAATGCAGACGTCTGGATCAGCCCACAGGTGGCTTGTATCTTAGGAAAGTTCTGCTAGAAAGCCCTTCCCGATACTGAGCTGTTGTCAGTCTCTCGATTTTACCCGTTGGTCCTGTAGAAGGAGCTCTCAGTGACTTGGGTGGCATTAAGAACCACTCATCTGGAGAGCTGCTCCATCTTCTTTGGAGCTGTCACTGCCCATGGTCAGCAGGAAAATTGTTAGTTTGATGACAGGGCGAAAGAGAGAGCTTCTGGTCTGCCGACAGCTGAGTACTAAGCAGAGTTTATTTTCCTTACTCCTTTCCTCTTTCCCTCCTATAATGGTGTCACCTGTTGTGACATAGAAACCAGGAACCAGAGCACGCTGGGAAACTTACTTTCCTGCCTTGTGACAGGCTCATAAGAAAGAATGAAGTCTTCTTGCCCTCCTGAGAAGAGAAGAGAGGAAAATTACAGTGAACTAACAACCAGTCATACACCCCAGCTACAAACCCTGTTCTGAAACACAGGAAACAGACACAGTTTAGGGTTAATTTTCCTTGCTCTTGCTTCTTGAATCATTCCAAAAATCCTTTCATCCTCACAGAACTGTTTACACTATCATAGTGTCAGGCTATCGATGATCATACCTGTAAGTGATGACTGGAGGCCAGCTATCTACAGTACATCAGGACAGTGACTTATGAGACTGCCTTCTATCTGACACTGAGAAATGAAGCAGCCTGGCCTCTACACCCAGCATTACTTCTTAACACCACCTAGTTCAAGGACAGGGTCCGTTCGCTCATTTGCTACTTACTACATTATCAGCATTTCTGGCCCTTTTATTTCCTCTTCTTTTTTATTTCCCAGAGAAGCAGATTGTTCAAAAGCAAGTGTCTGTTTTATTTGACACAAAAACTTCATCAGCATGTACTACAAGGCACTGAGGATTTTACTCTAACATTAATTCATCAGGAAAATGCTGGGTCAATTCATGAAGATAAAAAATTGAGGAACAGCCTCCATCACTGGTTATAATTGCTGCCTAATCTAGCCTGAGACTTTGGAAAAAGAATTAAGAAAGATAACGTAGTAAAGGTGTCAAGCCCTCCAATGTCATTTGCTACAAGCTTCTGATTCATGGTGGGCCTCAAGTCAACAATCACCATGGGAAGTAAATTGGTTTTAGGCAATTATTTTTTTCAGTCATCTTTTTCATGCAGTTGCTGACCTAGGCATGAGATCAGTCTGATTCGGCTGCAAACCCAGAAGGGTCTGCTCTTTCATTTGCTTCAGGCCTAGGCCTGACTATGCTTTGGTGGAGAAATAGTTTGGGGCTGTTGAAAAGGACTTCCTGTCTGCTATTCTATGGAGGACTGTGATATGAGTTTTCCCTGACACCAAAGGGCAATGAATCTCCCTCATTATCTCCTCATTATCCCTGACACACTGTCCCAGTCTGTCAGGACCACATGCTGCTCCTTCAGGGGTCACAGCATCAGACCGGTGAGTTCATTTCAGACAAGGAGTTATTATCACAGACGGTTCTGATACCGACAACTGATTTGGGGAAATTAAGCAATATGTGGATAAAGTACAGATGTCTTCCCTGGAGACGGGGTAGCTGAGGTGGGGTGGAGTGTCTTACATTTTCATGCATGAGAAATAGCCCTGGCCTGTCACATCTTACATAACCCTCAAGCAGGGCCCGCTCTCAGAATGGACTGCTAGGCCAAGCTACTTCCTAAGGGCACTGACAATGGGCCTGATGTTCCTTCTAAGTGGCATCTACTTCTAGCTCCTCCAGAAGTCTTCAGGGGACAATCCCACATCTGGACAGGGGTTTGGAATGTGAGGAGTCAGATTCTCAATTTTTTTTTCATTCAGGAAAAAATGATTCCTTTTAATAAACAAAACTACTGAAATTTACAGAGGCTGGGCAAAAAACAGGAAAAAAAAAAGAAAGAAAAAGGAAAAAAAGGTGATTGATTGCTAAGCCCCAGGCCCCAATTATCTAAAGCCTGAGATATAGAGGTCATAGGAATTCAAAAAAATAAGTGTAAAATGGTTGGGGGAAAAGCATAGCTTTAGGAATTGAAGCATCACAGATTAACATTGCAATGTTAGGCTGTAACTTTACAGGGAAATCTCCATTAAATGATTGATATGAGAAAAGAGAATAATGGGATAAGAAAGGTTTTAACTATTAGATGATACTTAGGCTTCTCCACTAGACTGGGAAGTCCATGAATGCAATCCTTTCCCCAGTGTTTAACCCAGTTCTACTCTTTCCTGGGTGTTTAACATACAGATGTCAGTGAATTTGCATTCTGACTGTAGGGATAGGAAACGGGAAGAGCAATGAGGCCAAAGATAGGTTCTACTTTGCATTTCTGTGTATGTTTTCATTTTGGAAAATGTGGTTTTCTCTAAATGAATGTAACACATCATGTTCCTGTAGGAGGAATTTCTTTCCAATGACCTTGCAGATCATTCAGATGGGACATTCTAAAGGCAAACTTTAAGATATTTAGTGTCTGTATGTATTAGTTGTGATTCAGAAAACTGGTCAAGGCAACATAGCTTTGATTAACTTTGTTAGACAGTTCTGTAGTTCTTTGTTAATTCATTGCTTTTTGGTTTATTTTCTAACTTACCAAAGGCACTGACTCTTGTTCAGAGCAGTAGGACTAGCAGACAACAGTGGCAAAGTATCTCATTACAAGGCCCATCCCAATTCTAAAGACCTTGTGACACTCGGGTAGTACGTAAGGAAGGGAAGCTATGGCAGCTGGTATTACAGAATAGCTGCGAATTCAGCACTTTAAACCGATTTTCACTTTCATGTTCAAGAATAAAAAGCCCAATGGATAATGGAAAGGAGACTAAGAGGAGAAGGCAATAAAAGTCACAGCAAGGGAGGAAAGATACTCATGTGTGCACGGTACTTTCCAGGCCATCAAGGGCTTTTACATCCATGGGCGTCTATTTTTCACAGCTATTTCTTTTTAGGTATGGGCTGTGGCGATAACCCATTTCACAGAAGAAGAAACTGAGGCTCAGAGATACCAATGGAGCCTGTTTTCTCAGTCAGTAAATAGTGGAGTCAAGATTTAAAACTATATCTTTTTTGACTCCTTGTGGAGTATATGACACTATCTCAAAAAGGCAAGAGATACAGAATTCTCTGTGGGGACTGGGATGTAGGGGCAGACCCTACAGATGAACAAAGGATGGGTGGCAGAGCTAGGAGTTGAACTGGGTCAGAGTCACTGAGTGGCCAGAAGGTGTTCCATCTGTAAACACAAACTCTTTAAAAAAATGCTGCTGTGTCATCTCCATAAAATAGTTATTCTTAGTAATTTTTTTATTTTTTGCTCAGGAGGTGTTGGCACTTGGAAGTAACAGCTGACAAAAAGGTACAGACTATTACTTGGTCTTGTTTTTGCAATTGCGTGGCTGAGAGTGGGAGAGTGGCAGCGCTGTGTGTGGACATCTGCAGCTGTCGGAAACTTAGCAAAGGCCTTTGTACCAATCTCCATGAAACACTTTGTGTTTCAACTGGAAGCAAGTCACAATAAGAGAGATTAGGAGTAAGACCTGGCTATGCACTCGCCATCAAGAAAAGCAAGTTGATGTTCTTCAGGAATTTTTGGAAACTAGAAAAGAGAGGCTGGTGAAGAGCAGTGGCAATACATTTAATGTTCTAAATTTAGTGTTTGGTGCCTGAATTTGATGATTATTAAGAATCAGTCAGGTTCTTAGAGCCATAGAATGTTAGAGTTAAGAAAGGGCTTGGAGTTTATGTGTTGCATAGATGGTGAGTGTGTAGCACATGCTGCCACTCCCCCGTTCCAGGCCCTTCACAGACATCACAAGTTGGTCATTGCCACAAGTCTCAACTTGGCCTCAATACTTTTCGATACAACTCTTCAGGCAGTTATGACCAATCAGTCAGAGTTGGAATCTTGATTACAATCTACTTGCCCTCCCTGTTCTAACCCAAGCTACTCATTTTACATAGGAGAACTGAGGTTCAAAGACGCTGAGCGATTTCTTTAAGATCACATAGTGAATTAGTGGTTCAGTGTCTCCATGGGGTGTTCTGAAGATTAAATCAGTTAATATACATAGAACCTTAACACCAGGCTTAGAACATAGTCAATCCTATACAAATGCTGCTGCTTGTATTAATTGGATAGGTGGAATGATTGAAATGTACTAGATAATATGTGAAGAGACTTGGATTACAAACTATAGGTTAGAGTGAAAACATTTGGGATTCAGAATTAAAATATCTTAATTGGACTTGAAATGCCACCATATTTGTGAGGTATGTTGCCTCTTGCAGCTTCAGCTTTCTGTGAAATGGAGTATTACTATAAGATATAGCTCACAGTTTTGCTGCAGAAATCAAATGAGAAAATAGATGGAATGAAAAACTGCTTCATAAAAGTTAAAGAACTAGAGGAACTATAAGGGCAATATTTGAGACGAGTGGCGAAAGAAGAAAATAGGCATCATTTTGACTGATTCCATTGGAAAAGTCTTGGGTCTCCTCATGTCAACGCCTCAAAATTTCACTCAGATCCTTTCTTCAAGATCCTTATTTTGAAAATCCAATTCAGCTGACGAGCAGCACTGGGTTAGAAGGATGGTCATTAGCTCCCCCATAGCCATAAGGCCATAAAGAGCTTTACTGAGCGGTGAGAAAGGGAGGTTTGCGAAGTCTCCATTATGACTACGTGGTCTTTATTGCATCTGAATACAAGGGCAATTGAAAGCTAAGACAAAAAACAACCACAAATAGAAGCCTGTACTGTTCTACTTTGTTGAGAGACAGAAATTTGGAATTCGCCTTTAAATAAGACAGTTTTGAGGTGTGGCATTTTGTATAATTAGACAACATGCGCTGTAATTAACTGCATTTTGGCTAGTGCTCAGTATAGTTGGACTTTGGCAAAAATAAAACCATAATGCTTGAGATGGTGCAGCAAAGTTCTGAGCTATTTATTAGAATTTGAAGTTTGTGTTAATGTGTGTGTGTGTTTGTGTGTGTATCTCAGGAAATGTGTGAGGCTTTCAAGGAAGGTTGTCACAATGTGTAACTCCAGGATGCAGTGTGAATGGTGCCCTCTAGAATTGTGGAACATAGTGGCCTGGGTTTTTGTTTCTAAATATTGACCATTTTTAAAAAGCCATTTGTCCCCAGAATGGACATGAAATGGTGCTAAGACTAAAACATAATACCTGAAGATCAGTGAAAAAAATGTCTTTTTAGTGAAAAAAGTGTCTTTTTAGTATTTGTCTATACTGCTATTCATAAAACAGAAAGGTCAGTCATAATTACAGCAAAGACAGGAATTCCATAGAAAATGCACCCTATTTTGATTTCAAAAGGGCGTTTTCTGGAAACCATGTCTGTCTCAAGCCTCTGCCTTTTTCCCTGCCTCTGCCCTGCCTGGAAAATTTCTACCTCAACTTGTCTAGCTGGCAATAACCTCATCTTTCCAAAGCTCAGCTCAAGGGGAATTTCCTCTTTGAAATCACCTCTGAAGCTCGCACTATTCTTGGGCTAGACTCTTACCCTAGAAACTGCCATATTTTGTGCATTTTTAATTTATTGATCTCTCCTACTATATGTGTGCTGAGTTCTAGAGTTGGTTGAGATTCATATTGGGTCTCATGGTGCCTATGAAAAGAACATGACAAATAGTAGATATTGAATGGTAAATGAATATTCACCTAGAATTCCTCATATTTGCATCTTGGGGAAAAATATCATTTCCTCCTCTAAGCTATGACAAAAACTCTTCTTATTTTTGGTCATTTGTAAAGAAAGCAATCTGAGTGGCTGACCTTCTATAATCTCAGATGAAAACCAAGCCATTATAGGTTATTGGACTCCACATTTGTTCTAGCAATATCATAGAGTCCAGTTCCAACTCTTCTCATAGATAACTCAAGCTGCTCGTAAGATGTTTCCTTTATTCACTCAATGAACATTTATGTGCACCTACTAGTTGAGAGTGAGAAGATTACCTGATGTCCTCTTGGAGCATCACTACCAAAAAGTGTTGAGCCGCTGAAAGCTTTGGCCCAATTTTTATAACTTAATAATTCTTGGAAAAATATTCCCACCTCTGAAGGAGAAAGAGGGACCTCTAAAATACTCAAAAAAAAAAAAAAAAAAAAGATTTCCAAAAGAAAAGGCAGTTCTTGTATATACTTTCCATAAAACAAATTGAATAAATAAGGTATGATGTTTCCCCTTTCTAGACATGTGTCTACAGGATGGACAAACAACCCTTAAAAATTGAAAACTGAACATCAAAGAAAGTAGGGTCACTGGTCTCCGTGAAACTCAGCAAACAAGTTATGTTGAGGGTACCTCAGGTGTCATGGGGACAATCTTTGGTCACTTCTTGGTTTGGTTTCTTTGTTGTAAAATCAAATGAAAAGAAGGGTGGGAGGATGTGTCTCCAAGCTTGGATAGTTGTAAAATTATAAGAATAGGAAAAATGTAAAAAATGTTAAGGACCACATTGAGAATGAGAACACGTGATTCCTTCATTAATAAGACTTGTCATTCTTTTGAAGAAGATTAGGTGGTTTTAAAGCTGATGGATCAAGGGTATCTCATCACAATTTTTTTCATTTCATTCTGTGGTATGTTTCATCTTCTTCCTCTGGCCCTGACTTCCGTCTGCCATCTTTCCTCTTTTGTGCTTTTTTCTATTTGCCACCAACTGATTCTCCAAAGCCATTCTCAAAATCCAACTTAAATTTGTCCCACTCCAAGCAACCTACTTGGCATTCCACTTCAAAACAGGCATGGTTTTGTAAAGTACCATGCTATAATGGAAAAACCAAAATCAAAACAAACAAAAACTATTCTAGTTTTCAATTAATTCAATATTCAAGGAAAGAAAAAACAAACAAAGAAAAACCTAACCAATTTCTGTCTTGGTAGCTATGGGTCATATATATTGGGCTGGCAGTTTTTTAATATCTTTGGCAACTGATTTTTAAGTAATCCATTTCACTAAGTAGTACAAATAAATATTATAGAAATTGTAAAAATCCCAGTAATAATATGTACCTACGTTTATCACCAAAAACCAGTAAGTAGGTGGCGAGAAACCATAAGAATGGATCAACAGGATGTGTTTGGTGAATATTTTTATACACTAAGCAAATGGCTTGAGGTGACCAAACAAAGACCAGAAATAATTTTTAAGTAGTTACCTACCTTTTCAGCTAAGCTTTCTGATCCAAGATTTTTCCACTTAAAAACAAACGCATGAGTTCCTTCAACATTAAAGGATGAAACTTTTTCATCACTTCCCAACCATCAAAAATATAAAGTTAGATATAGCATAGGAACTACCTTAAAACAGTAATCAAGGAGAGAAGAGATATAAAAGGTTCATGCTCGATTTAAAAGGAACACCGTCATTTATAAAGATTTCTCTTGTAAAGAGGAGCCAGGAACGGAAAGGAAAAGGCAAAATGAGAAGGAAAAAAAAAACAACCATGACTTTTCAACCCTCTTGCAGGGAGTTTAAATTATTTTGGAGGGGGCAGAATGTCAAAATCTACCAGGTTGAACTTCCCCCTACCTTCTCTGGGAGAATTGCATCATAGACCATAGTCAACTGAGATCGGAACTGCTTGCATAAGTCACGTAAGAGTTCACCAATGGCCCTAGTGTCTTTTGTATCTTTCCACATCAAAGGATGATTTCATTTCAAGCCATTTGCTTTGGATGAAGATGATAAAGGGCAGTAATCGAAACACAACAGCAAAACTTTGAAATGACCACCACAGGCAATGAGGCAATTGCAAAGGAAAGAAGCACAAACCAAAGCAATAACTTACGGTAGCTACTTTCGCTATCGCTGGCATTAGAAGAAACATGTTCTGCAAAAACAGCACAGCAAATTAAAGAGATACCAAGCACTGGGGAGCAGCCAGAACTTAATATACTCATGCAAGGCGACTAGAAATGTGAGCAAAAAGCAAGTAAAAGTTTGCAGAGGAGACCGCTTTAAGAAAAGGCAGATAAGATAAAAAAGATGAAAACTTGATCTCCATTTTACAGGAGGAAACTACTACTTGATTGCTGTGTCCCCTTTTTAGGAAAGTATCTTTAATTACAAAAAAATGTATAATGTCAATCTAAGCACGTTCCTTTGACCCACTCCTCTAGATCTGATTTTCTAGATTGGTGTTACTAAGGTCAACATCTCAGCTCGAGGTTTCTTGGCTATAAATTCAGGAGCTTCTAAATGGGCAGTTTTCTTGCAGGCTTTTTGTTTCTCTAGTTTAGCCTTTAGGTATTTTGCAGGAACATTGCATTTCAAATTGCCAGTTGGTCCCTGGAATCCCTGGAACTTTGTTTCTATTTAAATAATTCCTAAACTAGTTCTCAGGGTAAAAAGGGATTGTTGGAGATCTTTCCTGCTTCAGTGAGTGAGTAGAAAACCTTGGAGAAGAAATGAGTCACTGAAAAATGGTGTGTGAATCAGCTCAGTATTTCCCTGTTTTTACTTTAAGACTCTTGCTTGGATAGCTATTAGGTTCTGGAAGAATGGAACAGGCAGGAGATAAATGGTCTGATACCAAGCAAGTCCTGGCATGAAGTACGTTTCTAATTCATGTTGAATGACTTGCTTGTACAGTTTTATTTCAAATTGTCATAAAAACATTATTTAACTCACGTAACAGAGATTATATGTCAGATTTACAGCTTTTACTTATAAAATCATATCCTTTCATCTGTACAATGTATTAAGGTACAGAAAATAAATTTATCAGCTTATCAGAATCTTTGTATAGCAAGTTAATTAAGTGAAGAATATGTAATTATTTGATTTCTGAAGCTCATTAGCAACAACTTCAGCTTTTTCAAAAGTGGCAATTGTACATTTTTAGAAAAAGAATATATAACATTATTCTCTAACAGGATAAAGGTGCTTTAAAATGTATTTGCTATAGATTTTTGCCAATTGGATGGATTTGTTTTCCTTTCTTTTAGCTCTACCGAGGAATAGTTGACAAAATTATAATGCATTTAAAGTGTACAAAGTGGTGATTTGAGATTATATATATATATATAAAGAATTCCCATAATCAAGTTAATTAACACATTAGGGATGGATTACTTTTAGAGCATGAAACTAATGAAAACCAAAGCATGGGTTAAATTCACGAGAATTGTTTCTCTGTATGTTGGCGTATGAGCAGAACTGCATCACTAATTGGGCACACATTTTACAAGTGAAGAGGGGTACTAGGAAAGAAGTGTAGATGAATCAGTGCAAATTTGTTTTCTGTTACTGAAAAACAAGTCAAGGTATACACCCAACAATGGGCTACCTTTATGTACATGATTATCTTAAGTACCTAGAATTGGAGATGGCAGTGTTTTGTTTGTTTTTGATTTTAACTTTGAAAATAATTTAGAATTCACCTACACTATCTCTGGAAAATTTAGGACCATGCGGCGTTTCATTTAACAACCAGTTTCTTAGCATCAAGATATTGGATAACAGAATTTTCTCATTTTGTAGGTAAAAAGAAATTAAAAATGTGTTCCAGCTAAAGTCTAAATTATGGCTAACAATAGCATTAACTGGCAAATGACCTTACCTAGTGAAATCTGTTCAGTTTTTAAAGAGTAAAGAAACATTTACACATTCTGGATTTAAAAGGGCATCACTCGTATTTTTTGACACACCAATAGCAACTACTTTTTAGCGATGTTCATTTATTAGCAATGCATTAACATGCTTCCCTCTCCTGACTCAACTGAAAATTTAGGAACCCTCTTGGGTGGTACTTGATGTTATCCGGACAATGTTGAAATCAATATTTGAACTTCAGCCAAGAATTCAAGAAAAATTTGATGACCTCTTCCATATAGAGACTCAAAGATAAAGTTTTCATCTTTAAGGAGATCAGTGGTTACTCTTGATCAGATTTGGTTTTCTACAGATACATAGCTTTAAAAAAAAGTCCGAAGTAACAATTTGAAGGATGAAGGGTATTATTACACAGGGTTATGTAAACAGCTCTTGAAAACAATGTTCAGCTCAATGCTATATTTTTATACAAATGAACAGCTTCTAAAAATATTGCCCATAGCTGTTAAATTAAAACAAAACAAACAAAACTGAATATGTGATACAGTTGCAAAAGACACAAAAACGCTGTTCTTATTTCACTGGTGCCTACACAATGGAGTTAGTATTAAAGAAAGAAAAATCATAGCATAGTATATTAACACACAGACTGATTATATTTTATTGCTCAGTGCAATGAGACACAGACTAAAGGCATTAATAACTAAAAGATTTAAAGGTTTAATATATTTTATTTTCCGCTATGAAATGAAAATCTGATTACGTAATGCAGCTAATACATCACTAATAGAGAAATATATTAATACATATCGAAAACTTTATCATACAAACGTTTCAAGCAGGATCACTGCAAGTCAGAAAAAAATCAAAGTTAATAACAAAGAATTATTCGTGGAAGATCATGTAGCTTAATATTTACTTTTGGAGAATGCATGTTCCTTTTGACTATAAAATAGCTCCTTTACTGATAGCCACACACAACCCAATTGTGGGATTTGGCAAGGTCTGGGTGAAAAGGCAGAAGAAAGGACATAAAGTACGTTTCTGCTTTCCTGTTCTGGAACATTTAGCTTGCCCTTTCGTTCAACATGGCTTCTTGCTCTCCGGGAAGTATTAGGCAGCAGAGCAAGGGATGCAACAAGTGGCATCAGGACCATGTTGGTCATACCACATGGTCAGAAAGGGAAGGTGTAAACTGCAACCGAAGTTACAGTGCCTGACACACTTTGCTTTTCAATGCTGACATGCAGAACAAAACGTTTCAAAATTACTTCGTAGGAGCATTCACAGCTAGGTAACAAATAAAACTCGCATCTTGTGCATGCTAGGAGTGAAAGGCCCTCAAGAAAAGGAACAAAAGCCAAACTCAAAAGGAAGGGAAAAGAAAAGAAAAGTTACAGTGACCATTCCTGGGAACTTACTCAGAGTCTTTGTTCCATAACCGTCGTCACCTAATCCGGGGATGTCCTGCATGGAAGTCCCCAGAGAGAGCAATGAGAGAGGAAGAACAGCCACGGAAGAGGAAGGAAGAAGTCAGTGGAGTTGAAATGGATACTACCATGACAGACCGTGTTGCCTAAGCAATCTGGATCCCAGTCTCTCGCCTTTTGAAACAACTTTTACCCCAAACTCTCTGGGCTGAGACTCAAAGATTTGTAAAGCAACTCAAAACGTTTAAGCAGAAGATTGTGACAAAAAGAGAAAGGTTTAGCAGATGCCATTTTTGCGCACCGCCAATGTTGCCACAGGGCTGTGCCACTCAGAGCAATGATCCACTCCAAGTTTCATGACACATTCTTAGATGTAGTACCCACCGGTACAAGCTCACCGTTCAGTAAGTGTTCAATATCTGTTGGGAGGAAAGAGTGAACAAATGCTAGTAATCAATATAAGGAATTGAATCGCTCCCAATTAGCATGCATTTCAAAATATGTAGGTGGCAATGGAATCTAATATTCCTGCCCAGAATAGAATTTGTCTTGAGCCCTAGAGAGTTGCATGATAGAAAAGGCAAACCAGACCCACTCCTGATCACAGGTAAACGTTTGGAAGCAAAGTCCCAGCTTCCTCAAGTCCCTCTCTAATGCATTCCTCAAAGAAGAGTTTCTTCAAGGGATGGATCCAGACCGCAGCCAAACACTGGTCACAGTAGTAAGCCCTGACCTGCCTGTCTGCCATGTTTGTTTGCCTAGGCGTGTGGCGTGAGGGGAGCCTGCATCATGCGTGTTGCCCGTGAAGGATGTTTTAAATCTTGTGTTGTATGTGACATTCTCTTTGAGAATCTACTTACGTTCAGGATCACTGGTTTCCTGCTCACTCTGCTCCTTGTTCTTGTAGAATGGGAATTTTCGTGAAAAGATGAAGCTCTTTTTACGCTTGTCATTGAATGACTGTGAAGGAGAAAAGGCATGGGGCAAAAACAGGGGACGTCTAATTGTTGTCACACTCATGCTGACAAAACAACTAGTTTGTAAAAGCAGAGAGAGCTGCAGTGACGCAAGTGGATAGTCTCAAGAGGTGCCAGAGGGTTCCTAAAGGCAGATTTTATTTTCAAGGCATGTAAATTCGGAATGATGACACCTTGGAAGAATTGTCTCCTAATTAAAAGACGGGTTGCAGATATGGTGATGGAGGAAAAGAGCATTAAATTGGAAGCAGAAGACCTATAGTTTCTGTCTGGCTCTACAGCTTGATAGTCTATCACCTCAGACAGGCAACTAAATCTCTCTGACTCTCAATATCGTCTTCATTTGCATAATGAGGATAACGAGAGCAACTCTTAAGATGTGAGACTCACGTAGGGCAATAGCAACTTAAAGTACTGTACACATGTATCTTCACAATCATCAGTATCGTCAGGTAGAAAATATTTTCCTAGAGACACCAGACATATCAGTGTCCAGATGTCTTTTTTAATAACTTGAATTTGAGTTACTTCGGCTTCAATTGAATTAAAACCACAAGAGAAGTGTGGAGATTCATGATATATATCATAATCATAGCTGTTTCATACACAGATGTGATATCGTGTAATATTTTCATTCAAAGAGGTGTTAAATATGATTGAGCCCCAAGCCCTCATTTGTAGACAGGGGGTCACAGGCACAGAGAGATTGAGTCTCCTGACAATACTACAGAGCTAGCCGGTGACAGTAAGGACACAGTCAACCAAAATCTGTTAAAATTGTTACTAAAGAGGTACTAAATTGATATTCACTCAAGTAAGGGAGATATAATGGTTACTTATCTATATCCTGATACAATAAAAAAGAATGGAAGAAGGACTGGCCTTAAAAATGTAAACCATTCCATTAACTTAAATGAGGCTAAATTTAAAATAATACATATATACATAATATAATACAGATATTAGAACTTATTTATTCAAGTGAATATCAGATGCTTGCCTAGAAGACTCAAGAAAAATTCATTTATTCCCACTTTGCTGTTAAATAAATGCCTGCTGGGGTCCTACTTTGGGAAATGTGTTCACAGTCATTTTATGAACTATAAGCCATGCAAGTGTTAGTAATTTCATAGTCACATATCATTTAAAAAATATGTTTCGCCAGCTTGATTGCCATCCTTATTTGATTGATTTAGCTCTGAGGGTCACTCTCCGAGAAACAAGTATGTTGTTACCACATAGGTATTCCGATGAATGTAATAGACTCTGAAGGTAATTTGACAAGAGGGATTCTAAAACAGTTTTATCAATGGTAGCTGGTAGGATAAATGTACAGCCAGTAAGGTGACGGCTTGGAAGGAAAAACACTTGTTTGGATGCGTGTAATTTGGCCCATTGGTGGGACTCAGTTATGTGCCTTTATGGATTTGAAGCTTACAAAATGGTGTAGATAACTTATTTTCTTTGCATATTCATGCATTCCTATATCAAACATCCATTTTGGTCATCCTGTTCTTTCAGGAAACATTCAAGTTCTAAAATGTGGGTGCTGTCATTCAGTAATTCATTATTTTTACAGTTACCAGACTCTTTCACCAAAGTCAGGGGAGTGTAATTTTATGTACCATTAAGAAGGCTTTAAGAAAAACAATATATCAAATATTTAATAATTTATGAAATTAAGGGACGCATTTTATACTTCATATTCAAGAAGTAGAAACACATTCTCAGGGGGAAAAAGAAGTATTACTTTGGAATTTATTACCCTGCTGACAGCACTTATGTTCAATATAGGCTTATCATAATTTATAATTGAGGATTGGTGTTCAAAGACAAGGCTGGAAACTCCCCCCAAATTTTTCCAGTGAAAAAAATGGTAAGATTTTAAAGAAACATTAAATATTCTTGCATCACTCCAGTTTCATGCCACTTTTACATTTCAAGCATATTTAAACTTCAGTAACTGAAAATAAAAGAAAAAAAATATCATGTAAGAATTAATGACACGTGACATTGCAAAATATGTTAGACATTTAACTTCAACATTACGGGTGACTTGTCATGCAAAAAAATATGCAAATTTTCATGCAAATACAAAGCAACACCAAGAGGAGTAAAGCCTGGGGTTAAAATGTAGACACAGATGGAAAATGTGGAGCCCTCTGAGAGACAAAATGGGGCCACATGCAAATCACATCGTTTAAATTGTCTCATGGGGTCAAAGGAAAATGAAAATGTGTTGCTTGTGATTAATTCTTTTATCTTTTCAAAGCAGGGATTGTCATGTGTTAAAATTTCCCAAGTATGAAAATGTTGTGTATCATGAGTCATCTGATTGGGACATAATATTTAGCACCACACTTTTTTTAAATAACAGAAACTACACAATTCCTCAAAAATAAAATCATCTAACATATCAGTCTCATTACCCAAAGCCATTTTGAATTAGAGTTAAAGAATAGGTTAACAAAATAATTGGTGGTTACACTGCCTTATGTTTATGGATACAAAAATCAAATCACAACTTTAGTTCACACTCATAGAAGATTCAAAAGTTACACAGTTAGGGTCTTAGTTAAACAGTTCAACTATAAGAGGTTAAATGTAGTTTGTGATGCTCTCACACTATTCTTTACTTTTTATTAGACATGTTTAATACCATTACATAAGCTTCTTTGCTGTTGTTATATTTTCTTTTAATTTAGAAAAGAAAAATCTGTTACACGAGTGTTAGGTGAGAATAATAAATTAGCACTTTTACTATTTTTAGAACACATGGCTCTAAAGCAACTGAAGACTGGTTTACAGGTCTATTAATCACACTGATCAATGCTATTTTTTCTCTACATTACAGGAATATAATTAGTTTCCTGACAGGAAACGTTTTTGAATAGAGATTTTGAAAATACCAATCACATGTGGCAAGCTGGCATATCTAAGAATTCCATTTTGGAATTTGACCTGAATTGTTGAGTTCTTATGAACAGAAGTGATAAACCAACAAATAATGTTTATTGACCAATTGTTATGGCCAGGCTTGGTTCTAAAAACTCTACAAGTGCGAATCTCCATCCTAACTTTATGAAGTTGGTACCATCATCATGCTTATATTACAGATGAGGAAACTGATATTTATAAATCTTGTGTTATTTGCCCAGAGTCACACAGTTGGTGAGGAGTGAAATCATGATCTGAATTTGCAAATACAGTTGTTCTAATGAGCAAGACAAGTTTCTGTTACCTGAGCCTGTTTCAAGTTTATATTTAAAATTGTTAACATTTGACTCTTGTAAGTGATACCATAATCTGTCATCATTTCGACAGCTTCACTGCTCAGCAAGTATTTATTTGACCTATCAGATGCTATTGGCTTCAACAATATTTTTGTGGGTTACCCTGTCACAATTTCTAGATACACATTCATGTTTTTGAGGGATTTATTATTTTGTTCTTACTCTTGTGATAATGTGAAATTAAAAGAAAATAAAAAGTATTTCAAGGGGACAGGGTATGACCAGCAATTAACAGGTCAGGGCTGAAAACAGGGGATTCAGAGAGTGGGAAGTGGCAACTAATGGCTATAGTGTTAGTTTTAGGGGAGATAAAAATGTTCTAAAATTAGATGGTGGTGATGGTTGTATAACCCTCTGAATATACTAAAAAACACTGAGTTGTGCACTGTAAGTGGGTGAATTGTATGCTATGCGAATTATATCTCAATAAGGCAATAAAATATAGGAACCCCTCCCCTAAACCCCAAACAATGGGATGAGAGGAAACAATCATAGCATGTTTTTAATTTTATTTGGTGCAAATATTTTTACTTGCTGTAATATTTTTATCTTTAATTGAATGAGAGGAAACCACCCTCCCCAACCCTTGCAATCGGATAAACATTGCCTTGTTTATTTGATTCTGTTGTGTCTCTGTTAAATGAATACTTTTCATGTTGTGACAGACATTAGAATACCCACACCAGAAATCAGTATATTATCACTGTCACTCAGAAGTCTCTAAATTGTTAAGTAAACTGGCATGAAATTGCCCAGCCTGACCCCAAGATGTAATGGCATTGATGAACTGGCTTAACCTAAAATAAAAACTTCATGAAAAAAGAAAGGAAACAAAACAAAAACCTCAAATTGCTACTTCTCCCACTCGAATCCCATGTTCTTAAGACATGTGAATGAATTTTGACATATTTTTATCCTTTTCGTCCAGAAAACTTTATAACTATGGGTATGTTTCAGTTTTTCTTTTCATCTATCTTCCTGTTCTAATTTTTCAAGCTTGAAATGTTTCGTAGTTCTAAAATGTCACCTTCTTGGTATGAATGTTCTCTGGGTAGAATTTACATTTACATTTATACTGAGCTCAGACACACCATTTTTGTGGCCTCTTTAACTTTTATAAATGCTTCCTTCCTCTTAATTCATTCTTGTCTTCCCTCCTCTAAAATAATTGCTTTTCCTTTGGAAAATTGTTAGTATAAATTTGGGACATCACTTTGTATTATACGTATCTTGGTTCATACAGAAAAAAAAATTTAAAGCAAGAGAGCTTCAAGAACAAGTAATAATGAGACAAAAGAGGTTGCTAAGGGAAAGACAAGAGTTGGCTTGAGATATATCTGCTCCCAGCAATGTGTTTACATGGAGGTATGTATACATATATGTGGCATCTATAACATTGTCCAATTCAAAAAGGGTTCCTTTTTCAGTCTTAAGAATTAATGGACCTAGGCATTGAGCATCAACAGCTGGTAACATCACACATAAAAGAAGACAATCAGATGATATATGCTTCCTGATGGGAGAAAAAAATATTACTACAAAGTAGTTCTGTAAACCTCTACTCTCAAAAAACAAAACAAAACAAAATGAAACCTTCTCCCCAAATGAATCTAAATCTAATCAAACCTCTAGATGCAGCTGTCAGTTTACAGAAATAAAGAGGAGAGAGAAACACCATAAATTACACTGTAAGGAAAATCTGTAGCAACCTCCACAAAACAAATGACCTTGTTTCTTAAACATAAAATTTAAAAGAAAACAAACAGAAAAATGGAGGGAAAAAGTATAGTCAGAAAAGACTTAAGATGGATCAACCAACTGCAAAAGACTTCATTTCTGTTCAAAGAAACAAATTGTAAAACAAAACAAAGCAACAAAAGAGCATTTATGAAATTTATGAGCCAATTTGAGACTTGCAAAAAGACTGGATATTTGTTAATCCAGTAATTGTTAATTTTTATATGTGATAATGGCATTGTGGTCATGTCATGTTAAAATATTTATAGCTGAAATGATTTGACACATTGGATTTGCTTCAAAAAATATTATACTATAACTATTTAACCTCAGAATATATTTTAAAGACAGAATGTAAAGAAATTGGAAACTTTATTTACTAGGTTTATTATTAGTTGAATTCTGAAACCATTTGGCGTGTAAGTAATGAGCAAATGGGTAAATGCATGGAGATGGCTGAGAATCAGCGTTACCATTGTGAAAGAAGGTGAAGTAAAAATGTGGAATAGGAGAAGTAGAGGAATAATCTTATGATGGTGAATAGCAATTAGAGGCATCTAATATAAACGTATGATTTTCTAAAAAAGTTTATTTCCTCTCTATTAAAGGAGCCTAGATGTAATGATACCCTAGTAGTAAGAAGCACCGCTTGTGCTCAGATTTTGTCTTCTAAATACCATTTTTCATGAAAAAGAACTAATATTTTTGAGAGAAATGGCTGATTCCATGAGCAGGAAATGTATAAGATGAATCTGACACATTTTGTTGGACTGGAACGAAATAAGTACTAAACACAAACACAAAACAATATAAAATTTAAAAACCTAATGGTGACATGTCAAGAGGACATCTTGGCAAGTTTAAAAGGGGTTACAGCAGCCAAATCTAGACAATTTGAATATTAAAATAAATAATGACAGTAATAGAAAATAACATATTGAATTAAAAAAGATATTCATGAATCCAGGTAGAGTGCCATAAATACCTAAATTAGGTAATTAAAAATGGGGAGCAAAAGAAAGCTCTTTAGTGCAGTGGAATGCCAACTAAAAATTATAGGAGGAATGATAAAGTCAAAAAATCAGCATTTTCCAACTACCACAGTAATAACTCAGGCAAAAATCATTGATGGTTGCTAAACTATCAATTAAAAGTTTGTTGGGGAACAGGACACTTATCTCCTTAGGGATTATTTAATTATTAAAAAGGCAGGTAAAGTTGCCCTTATAGTGGAATAATCTGGCAGATACCACCTTAACAGAGAGATCAAATTTAGCATCGCCAAATAGAGGGATAACCTGATACCATGTGCCTCCTGAAGGGAAGTACTGAGAAATACACAATATTACTCATGTAGTATTCCTACTAAAAATGGATTAGTTGAAGCTAACCATGAAGAAATAATCAGGCAAATTAAAATTAAGACACATTCTCTTCAAATATCTCAATGTCATGAAAAACATAAAAAGCGAAGGGAACCACTTTAGATTAAAGAAGGTTAAGGAAATAGGACAAATGAAAGGCAATATGTGGTCCTGGATTGAATTCTGGGTCAGAACAAAAAATGTTATAATTTCTACAACTTTCTTTCAAAATAGTTCAGGGGATGGATATGTATCTCCTATTATATATATTCTCATACACATGAGAATATACAAAACAAAGTTGACCATGAGTAGGTAATTGTTGAAGTTGAGTAATAAGTACTAGAGGTTCATCATTCTATTCTTTTTACATTTTTATGTGTTTGAAAATTTTCGTAATAATTAGCTTTAACTCATAACTCATACCATATACTAAATTTATCTAGAAATAAATTGTAGGACTAAATGTAAAAGCTCAAACTATAAAATTTCTAGAAGAAAATATAGAATATATTTGTAATCTGAGGTAGACAAAGATTCCTTGAATAGAACATAAAAGCACAAATAATGATTTTTAAAAATAGTAAATGGGATTTAATCAAAGTTAAAAACTTTGGCTAGTCCAAAGAGGTCATTAAGGAATGAAAAGGCAAGCTACAAGTTGGGAAACAATATTTACACACACACACACACACACACACACACACACACATATATATATATATGTGTGTGTGTGTGTGAGACAAAGGATTTTTATTCAGAATATTTAAAAACTCCTATAGTTGAACAATAATAAAAAAAAATCCAATAAAAAATGGGCAAAAACTTGATTGAGCACAACATAAGATATGCAAATGGCCAATAAACATATAAGAAACAACATTAGTCATCAGAGAAATGCAAATTAGAGCCAAGGCAAGATAATATCTCATGCACTAGTGTGGATAAAATGAAAAAGACTGACAATATTAGGTGTTGGTAAGGATTTGAAGCAATTGCAACTTTCATATAAATTGTTGATGGGAATGCAAAATGGTATAGCAAGTTTGAAAAATAATTTAGCAGTTTCTTACAGAGTTAAGTATATACTAGCTAACCTATGACTCAGAAATTCACTCCTAGATATTTACTTAAGAGAAAAAATATGTCCACAAAAAGGTGTATATAAGGATGTTCATAATCACTCTAAACTGGAAACAATCTTAATGTCCATCAACAGGCAAAATGTGGTATATTGATATAGTGGAAAACTACTCAGCAATAAAAAGAATTGAACCACTGATACAAGCAACAATGTGGATGAATCTGAAAAGCACTATGCTAAGTGACAGAAGACAGACAAAAGAGTACTGATGTATGATTCCAATTATAAGAAGTTCTGGAACAGGCCAAACAGCCATGGTGGTAGAAATCAAATCAGTGGCTGAGAAGGTAGGATCAATGTCTTATCCATCTTTATCATGGTTAGAACTATGACCCCTCCCCAAAATATATCTCTAGCCTGGGGTAGTCTCTTAAATGTATATAGATATATCTTCTATATATTTACTTGGGTGGCAGTTATAGAAATTCTTTCCCCTTTGTCCATCTCATGGACAGTGACACACTTTTAAGGTTATGCTCAGGTCTTCTACCCAAGGCTCTCACAATGAATACGACTCATTTTTACATATTTCTTTCCTACCATATTGTGATCTCAGAGCAGGTACCACATCACTTTCATTTCTGTATCTTCAGGATCTAGAGCATGGTAGTAGCTCAATAAATATTCATCAAATGAATGCATGCACCAAAGTATCGAGTGATGACTTTCATTAAAAATGTCAGGAGAAATTTGGAAAAAAAGAGAAGAAAAAGAAGGAAGGGGAGGACAAATAACGATCACCTGAAGGAAAGAGGGAGGAATAATGGAAGAATAAGAACCATAGCCAAATGAGTAATATTTTTAATTGAATTTCTCTGCAGTTATTATCTTTCAGAATTTGTTTTTCTCATGAATTTAATCTCATAATTCTATACTCAATGACCTGATTTAATTTTAGTTGCTGTTTATTGCTATTAATAAAAATGTGGTGGCTCGACTATTTGCAGTATGTATTTTTGTGTCGTATCACATTTTCAGCTCTATGGTCCATAATTCAATAATAGAAAAGTTTAGAAGATTTTAGTAGTATTCATAACTTGAAAGAAATCTACCATTAATTTTCCTTTTCTAACTTTTTTTCCTAACTAATATTTATTTCTTTTCCTAACTATAAAGTTTAGTTTGTTAAAAATAATTTTTCTACTAACAAATAAAGTATGTATCTTTTAGGGAAAATTGGAAAGAAATAGAAGGAAAAAAGCTAATTATCATCCTATTACTGAAAAACAAATCATCTTTAGTACTCTGCTTAAAAAATTTTTATTCTGTTTCAATATAGTTGTATTATATGGTCTAGAGAATTTAATTTACCAATTATAACACATAGTAGAGTGTTATGGGAAAGGGCTTTGGAATTCAGCTTTCTGACCTTAAGAATCTTATTTAATCTCTGAGCCTCTGTTATGACTATTTAAATGTGATAATGTATAAAAAGCTCTTATTGTAGTGTCTGACACTTAGTAAAGCTCAATAGACAGCAGCCAATTATTTTAATGATAACAGAAACACTTTCTCACATCATTAGAGAGTCTTTGGAAGCATCAGCTTTAACAAATGTATGACAATGGAATGAAATTAGCGATTAATAATAAAAATAAAATTGGGAAATCTCCAAATACATGGAAATGTAAACAAAACAAAACACTCTAGAAACTAACAAATGGGTCAAAGAAGAAATTGTAAGGGAAATAGTAAATACTTTTAGATGAATGAGAATAAAGACACAAGATACCAAAACTTATGGGATGCAGCTAAAGCAGTACCTAGAGGGAAATTTACAGGTGTAAAATATCTATATGGAAAAAAAGTCAAATCACTAATCTAACCTTCTACCTTAAGACATTGGAAAAAGAAGACCAAACTAAATCTACAGTAAGCAGTAAAAGGCAACAATAAAGATTAGAGCAGAAACTAATGAACTGGAGAATAGAAAGATAGAAAAATCAACAAAACCAAAAGTTGGTTCTTTAAAAAGATTAATAAAGTTGGTAAACCATTAGCTAGACTGACCAAGAGAAAAAGAGAGAAGATTCATTACTTACATTAGGAATAAAAGAGGAGATATTATTACTGACCTTACAAGAAACAAAAGTATAAGGGAATACTATGCACAATTGTATTAAAATAAATTAGATACCTTAGATGAAATGGATGGTATTAGACTCAAGAAGAAATAGACTACCAAAACTCACTCAAGAAGAAATAGAACTCTGAATAGACCTATAACAAATAAAGAGATTGAATTAGTAGTTTAAATAATAACCATAATAAAAAACCCAGTAGGTTTCACTGGTAGATTCTACTAAACATTTAAAAAAAGAATAAATAACAATTCTTCACAAACTCCTCCAAAAGATAGAAGAAGGAACAATTCCCAACTCATTCTATGAAGCTACCATCACACAGATACCAAAACCAGAAAAGACATCACAAGAAAATAAAACTACAAACCAATATATCTTGTAAACATAATGACAACTTAATATTTCATTGTGGGGATTTACCACAGTTGGCTTAAACATTTCCATATGGTCGGACAGTTCTGTAGTTTTCCATTTTTAAGTAGTCTATGTTGCAATGAATATAACATTTTTGTATTTTCAATTATTTCCTTGGGATAAATTTCTAGAAGTTGAATTACTGAGTTAAAAATAATTATGGAGAGTCAAAAATTTGACACATTGCCAAATTGTTTTCAAAATAATCTGTACTAATTTACATTTCCACAAGCAGCCATTCACGCTTAATTTATTATTGGTCCCAATGATGTGTTCTGACTACTTTTTTCCCCCTTCTAACATCCTCTAATTGCTCCTAATTACCCCATTATAATGTAAGGCTTCTATTAAAAAGCTATATTGAAAGTCTATTAGCCAACAGCAAGATTTATTTAATCAAGTTATAAGAGAAGACTGGTAAATCCTACAACTGGGAGATTAAGTTTTGGTTTTTAACTATCAAATTCTTTGCTTGTAGACTTTTTCAAGAGAGATTATTTGTCACAAAAGTATAAACATATATTAACATTATATTAAAATCTGAAGCTGTAAGAAAACATAAATTTTGAAAGTAATAGATTTACAATTTAGGGCATCATATTCAAAGACATATTGAAATCACTGGTCAAACTATTATTCCCGAGTAGCTCAGAAGTGTTGTGCCAGCATTTCTCTAATCATGGAAAAGGAAGACTTTGATTTTAGTCATTACTACTGTTGACAGGTATTTTCTAAATGGCCTGAAGAGGTTGGGGGTGGAAGGGAGCCATTATTCTGGGTACAGGGCTTTGGCAGACTGCATTTAGTATGAATCTCTCTGCTAAGATTCAAAGTATTACAGCGTGGATGTGGACATGACCTCAAATTGGGACTATGAAAGTATCAAACACCAAAGATGGTGCTGTTGCACTGTGTTCTCTACTACACATGCATGTTTTTCCACAGTCGATCCTGCCTTGTGAACTTAAAACTTTATTTGTGTGGTCACTGGGTCATAGTTACAGCTGTTGGAAAAAAATCAAAATGGCTTTCTTCAAGTTTATTGTAACTTCATGATGCTGTCAGCTGGGGGGGCAGTGTCACACATTCATTTATTTAGTAATAAATTTATAATTTTCATGATCACTTTATTCATGTCGTGAATTACTACTATGCCCTTCTATGTGCCAAGCCCTCTGCTGATACCTTAGAAATTTGGTCTTCATTTAAGTAGATACTGATGTTTGTGATTACTGCTCATAATGCATTCTGATAGTGTGTTATTTTCCTTGTATTTATGCACCATAGGAAACTGCCAAGCTATGTAACTCCAGTTCATTGCTTCATAATTCTAAGATTGTCCAGCAGTCCATCATTAAATCACAGGACGCTATAGCTTATACAACAACCCATAGGATCTGAAAACAACAAGAAAGAAAGAAGGAGAAATCAAAAAAACCTTTATTCTCTACTCTCCTCATTTTCAAGATATTATCATCATTGGGACATATTAGAATTAGTTTTAAATTCCTATGTGTTAGATAGAGAAATGGAGACCTAAACAGTTGGGTGAATCAGATGTTCACTCTGCCAATTTCTTGATTTCTGTTAATGGTTTTTGTGCCTCCTTCCCTCCCCCCTCCTTTCCTTACTCCCTCATTTCCTTCCATCTTTCCTTCCTCTTTCTTTCCCTCATTTTTTCATTCTTTCCTCTGATTGCAATTTGCTACAATTCAAAGGTTCTTGTCTGCCGAGAGGGCTAAGCCTGAGAGAGGTGGCTGTCAGCAGACAACTGGTCACAGCAGGGACAGCAGCAAAAACTAGCAGGAAAAGCTTTAGGACTTTTGATGGAAGGCCAACCAGCTGATAGGTGCCCCAGAATAATGCATGGGACAAAATCAATAACAACTACTTGGTAATCATAATGGCTTTTTTTTTTTTTTTTTTTTTGCCTAACATTTGTTAAATGCTTACTCACGAGGCAGGTACATTTCTAAGCGTTTAACCAGAAGTGCTTTGCACATACCATCATCTCCTATTTAGTGGCTACAAACTGTGTCCACATTTTACACAGAAAGAAACTGAGGTATAGAGAGTTTGAGTCACTTGCTCAGGGTTTACAAAGCTACAAATCCTGAGTCAAGTTTCATACCCAAGCAGATGGCTCTAGAGTTGAGCTCTTAACCACTACGCGATACGGCCTTTTCTGTGATTGCAGATTCCAAGTATGCATTCCACTCTGCTGTCAGCATGTAACCCCGATAACCATGACTGAGAACTCCTTTAGGCAAATTACTTTCTGTGGAATTTTACACTTTATTTTTGAAACATAATCTCTGTTCCTCTCTTATTTTCAAATAGTTTAAACAATGAGATTTCTGTGATGGGCCCCCTAAGGGCGATAATGACACTGAATGCATATTACTATATTAAGTAATATGCTTATTTGCAGGGAGCATGTCACTCCTCAATTTCATTTCTTCATTCCCAGGAATGACAGTTCGTTTGCAACAAAGCCTCCTCTCCTTTTTGGTAATCCCTCAGGCAAATCTTCACTGGTTGGTCCTAAACACTTACCCCGAAGTTGAGATGACCCCTCTGAGGCCAGCAGGGAAGCTGTAAGCTGATTTACCGGTGTGAGGAAAAGACCCTCACTCAAATCCATACATTGATTTATGTCAATGGAATGTAACAGAATGTTCTATCTTTCCCCATGTTTTCACTGCCATCTGTCCAAGTACTTTTGCAATTACTCACCTCTAATGGACCTTCTCCTGACAGAAGGCTTTTCTAACTATTCCAGGCCCCTCTGTCCTAGGCAGTTACATCCTCTTATTCATGAGCTGAGCTAGGAGCTAGAGCTACAACAAACTCTAAAAGACCTCACAATTCAGTGATTGAGAGGGATTCCTAAGTTACTAGAACAACGTGGCAGTGTGTGCAAGGTGCTAAAGAGACACGAGGAAGGCAGAATAAGTTCTGCTGTGGAAAGGAGCAAGACGTGAAATGTGAACTAGATATTAAAGACTAGATCATTGATCACAAAGTGAAATAGGGAGAAAGAGGAGCTTATTCCGCTAGCAAAAGGAGTTCGTTCTTTACTGTTTTCTTATAACTCAAAGTGTGTCGTTCCTCCGGTTAGAATGTAAACTCATTGATAAAAATAATAGCAACTAATATTTACTGAGATCTTGCTCTGTCCCATTGATTGATAATATACCTCTTGTTAAATATTTTATACTAATTATCTCACTGAATCCTCCCCATGGTTCCAATACACACACACACACACACACACACACACACACACACACCCTGTCTGTATTATTACACATATACAAATAAGGACACTGAGACTGAGAGAGGTAACATCATTTGCCTAGAACTAGACTCAAACTCAGCTCTGTCAGACTCCAAAGCCTACACTTCACTATTTTGGTTTCTGTTTGCACTTTTCAGGGCTGAGTATAGAGTAGTTGCCTACCAGGCAGTATTATCTGAATGAAGAATTGGTTGACAGATAGTTGTCCGTGGCAGGGGACCCATGCAATGTCCTACTGCAGACAGGAAGGGAGGGACCACATTTCACAATATGGTTTGTTCCGATGGAGGCACATGACAGTATAGGGTGAGGCCAACATCACGATCTACTCCCAGGTATTTGGTAAGTGGGGAGTGTGCCCAGGAAAGAGATGAGAGCCCAGGCCTGGGATCAGGCAGGCCTAGGCAGGCACACGGCTTCTCTGCCATACAGTTTTCTTTTGAGAGTCTTCCTTGCTAATAACTTTGATCCAACTCACAGATTTGTGGACTTGGCACTAGTTATTTAATCTTTTCTAGAATTCATTTTCCTCTTCTGTACCATTTAATAATAATGTCACATCATCGTCATCTGAAATAAAAGCCCTTTTATTATTATTATTTTTTTCTTTGGGGCTTACTTTATATGTACATTATCTGGGAATATTTATTTATTGTTTTTAAATTTGACCTTCTGACTCCTTGCACCCATTTCTCCCACTCCCCAACCTCCACCTCTGGCATCCATCAGTCTGTTCTTTGTATCTGTGAGTTTTTGGTTTTTAAAGAGTCTATGTACTGTGTAACAGAGATCATCTGGTATTTGTCTTTCTTTGTCTGACTTATTTCACTTAGCATAATGCCCTCTAGGTCTGTCCACGTTGTTGCAAATGGCAAGATTTCATTCTTTTTAATGACTGAGTAACATTCCATTGTTGCATATATTCTGTTCCATATGTATATATATGTATATATATATCTCACAATTATTTTTATCCATTCATCCATCGGTGGGCCCTTAGGTTGTCACCATATCTTGGCTATTATAAATAATGCTGCAATGAACATAGGGGTGCGTAGATTTTTTTCAAGTTAATGTTTCTGTTTTCTTTGGATAACTACCTAGAAGTGGAATTGCTAGGTCATATGCTAGTTCTATTTTTAATTGTTTGAGGCACTGACATACTGTTTTTCATAGTGGCTGTACCAATTTACAATCCCCCCAACAATGCACAAGGGTTCTCTTTTCTCCACATCCTCACCAACACTTGTAATTTCTTGTCTTTTTGATAATAGGGATTCTACCAGGTCTGAGGTGATATTTCATTGTGGTTTTGCTTTGCTGCATCACCATCATCACCACCATCACCATCATCACCATTATCACCACCATCACCATCATCACCATTATCACCACTGGGAAACTTATGAGGCTCAGAGAGGTAACTTTCTTCGCTTGTGGAGCTTACTGTCTACTGTCTATAAGCAAATATTCAGGCTACCCACGCTTTGGAAACTCCGAGAGTCTGGCCCTGGGCCCTCCTATCTATAGGAGCTTAGGAAAATCACTTTCTCTCCCTGCACATCAGCTTCCTCTTGTGTCAATAGAGGAGATCAATGAGATGACCTTGAAAGTTCTTTGTGCTGGAAGATGTTTCCTCTGCCTCCTTCTGCCTTTCCCTACCTCCTTCAGTTAGGAGAGGTACTCAGCTTCACCTTCTTGGATGATGACTCAATTTCATAAACTGACAGTTTGTTCTTTGCCACTATCTGATGTTAACTCCAATCTAGAGCACAAGAGGTCACTCATGGCATTCATGTCTAGGAGTAATCGAGGGCAAACCAACAAGTACAAAAATAAATAGTATTCTTTGTAAAGTTGTGCCTGATTGAATCATTCTCACCCCATGCTTGAATGGAAGGAGGTGTTACTCACAAACAGGAGCAAATCCATTATAGCTGAGACTGCTGGGCTCTCACTCAATAGCCCCATTTCAGAAGGATGAATCACAGGGATTAGGACTCTCCCCAGGAGTTCAGTCATGTGGCAGATAAGTGGAGAGGTGGTTTCTGTCTTCAGCACCTTTGTCTAGCTCGCACTGCGCCTTCCATCTATACATTTCCTTTGAAGTGCGTCTCATACTCTATATGCTAACGGACTGTGCTTTCTAAGACAAGTACAGCCCATCAGAGGAGTGTATCATAGTTCTAGAGAGAATGTGAGTGGCCCAAGGATGTCTACATGGTTCATTTTTTGGGGAGAGAAAAATCAAACATTATTTGCTGAACTTCAAATAGCAGCTGGTAAAAGTGCAGATTTTCACTTGGCTAGGATTTGAATCCCTTTAAGATTTTGAGTGCAGAGATAAAAACCATGAAAACACATACCATACCTCAAGGGAATAGAAACACCTACAAAACCCCCGGCACTTTCTTTTAATGATAATCTCAATCACACACACACACAAGCCTTTCCTATTTAGCTCATGTCACAGCCTAGCAGATTCATTATTATTCCTGTACTAGACACAAGGAATCACTGGGCGAATCTGCCACTGTAACTGTTAGTCACTTTAAAGCAAAGAGGATGCTTCTTGTGTTTGGGGAGGAATGTTTGCCCCCCAGCATCCATCAGACACTTTGCAATCATCCTTGATCCCTTACTTGTGCATTTCTGTCACATTTTTTCCATCCTTCCTGCTACTGTCCTGGTTCAAGGGGAAGAAGTTTTGCACTTTGTTTTGGACATAGAATTTTTGTAACAATTGCCTTCCACTTGTGAGAAAATGTACTTGCATTACTTAGCACAGCGCCTAGGAAATAGCATCTAATAAACACCATTATTCCTCTTTTCCAATTCTCTACCCTCATTTAGGGACTGAAGAGTGCATATTCTAGTAGAAGATACTACATTTGATAGCAATATCCATTACTTGTAGATTGCAAAGGAATGGGGTTCTAAGACCTCCATCATAGGCTATTGTAGTGCTAACTGTAACCAGGCATGTCACAGCTTCAGCATGGTAAGTGCTCAGTAAATGATTATTTTTACTCCATAAACATTTATTTATTTTTATTTTTTTCAAATATTATACTCAGGGTTCCAATGACAGAGTGTCGCCTAGAAATTGAAAATTAGAAAATGCAAATTAGATAACGTCACCCTCTTTGGGAAGAGGACATGCCAAAGCTCACATTCTCAGGCTGGCTTTTGCCGAATGATATGTAGGACGCAAAGGTATGTAGGATGTGTTTCATCCGCCATATGTGAACCTCTTGGCAACAGTATAATCAATAATCAATATTGGGAACACAAAGCTATAATCAATATTGGGAACACAAAGCCAGTTCACAGTTTAAGCAAATCATTACCACATTGTGTAATAACTGCTGTGATGGAAGTATGTACAACACTTTGTGAGGGCACTGAGGAGGGAGCAAGGGCTGTTAGAGGAGCTGAAGAAGGCTCAGAGACATCATTTTAGCTGAAAATTAAAGAATGAGTAGGCAAGAGCCAAGCTTGGATTAGATAGAGGAAAACCCTGCCCAACAGGGGGCGCAAAGCCTCCTCTGCTCCCTCCACCCTTCCACAATCCTGTGGAGGTATTGTAGGATTGAGGATGGGGCTCAGAAGAAGGGCTGAAAAGACACTCCAGAGGCAGCCCTGGACTGCACTGCGAAGAACCCGTCAGTCACATGTCGCATGACTGAGTGTTTACTTCTGTTCAAGAAAGTAGCAAGCAATAAATGAGCAGTTCCAATTTTTCTACAGAAATTACCTGTGGACTTCAGAAACCATTCTTTACCATTTAATCAGCAACTTCAAGTGTTTGGATTATAAATCCTGAAGAAGGAGAATTTTGCAGTTGACAGAGAAGTCACAAAAATCTATCCATCAAAGTCTTATGCAACCCTTTCACCATAGGGAAGAGCCTACTTACTATTAAATGAAAAATAAATAAATAAAAATAAAAATCTTGTTTCTTGGGTCTCTCAGCCCACAGATGCTGTTATCTGCAGATCATGCCATAAGAATACAGCTGAGCCTTGCAAGGAAAACCATCAAGTTTGGAGAGGAGAGGGCATCTGTGGTTTGATAACTGTGGTCTATAATTACTTGTTCGACAGTTCCTAAAGGCTCTGCGCTAGGGGCTGGGTAAATGGTGGGGGGTGAGAGCCAGCCTGGGGTCGCCACAGTGGTTTGCAGTGGGTGTACTGTAGAGAAAAGTGGTGAGAAAATTGAGTCTTTACCTAACACCCAGCAGGTACAACTCAAAGAGACTCCCACACAGCACCCACTACCCTGTTTACATTGTGGGTAAAGATTTAATATCATTAAAGCATTGCCAATCACATTAACTTTGTGATTTTTGAATTTGTGGCTACAATATACAAATAATAAATATATAAATATACATGGCACTTTATTTATAAAGTTACTTTAACTTTACGGATGAAAAGAGCTATAAACATAAGGTATTTGACCTAATTTTATGTTTACATATAAAAAGTATACTTAGTACTTGTGGAGAACAGAAGGAACAGAAGGTCAAAACACCCCTCTGTAGTCCTCACCTCATAGTGCTATTGTGAGGATTTAATGAGAAAAATGCCTGGCTTATAAATAACCTTCACTAGATGTTAGTTATATTTGTTATCACATTTTAGAAATATTGATACAGGGGTACACAGAGAAGTTCAGTCAGCTCTTGGGGATCAGTTGGGGAAAAAGAGAGCTTTTCATCTTTAACAAAGTACTACTGAGTAGCAATCATAAATTTTGTTTTTGTTTTTTTTTTTAAACTGTAATTTGTGCTGTGCTCTTAGCATTCCACCTCCACAAGGGCCTGTGGGCCTGGGAGGTGTTCACAGAATTTCTCCATGAAGGAGGAGTGGCGAGCTCTCACATTCATGCTACACACATGCTCCAAACTGATTTAAATGCTGATTCTTCATGATAGATGAGCACAAGCCAATTACAGAAAGACTCGGTAGCTTCTTGGGGCCTTCCAGAAAAAACAATCATTCAGATCAAGAATGTCCAAATACCAGTTTCAACAAGTGGTAGTGTAATGTTTACCAATATTCATGAAGTTGTCAAAACATGAAAGGCAAACAGCATTATCTGTGAGCTTTTTGTTTCTTTTCAAGTGAGATCGGCTCTGACTTATACTGACAAGCGCTTGCAATAAATTTGAGACAACCTCTGGGGAAGCTCACTTTATAGATGTGTCACCCAAATTTCCCAGAACTCTGTAAATAAATGGAAGTTGCATTATAGGTTATCACTACTAATAAATAAAGGATGCTTCCTGTAGCTTTCCCATTATTACCTATGTATAATAATCACCCTTGCTGCATGGAAAGTTAATTTTTCATTTCCCGCTAAATGGACCTCAAGTGCACAGAATGTGATAAATGATAATCCTTAGTCACGCTTTTCATTGTTTCATACTTTCATGTTAGATTGTTGGTTCATGGTGCTTATTATGTTAAGATTGATAGATAAATAATGGGAGGGCTACCCATGGATATTTTCTTGAGAAGTGTAATTTTGATTTGACTTAATAGACTTCATACCATGTCTCTTTAGGTTAGTTTATCTCACATTTTAATGAATCTACCGTGTTTCCCTGAAAATAAGACCTAGCCGGACAATCAGCTCTAATGTGTCTTTTGGAGTAAAAATTAATGTAAGATCCGGTTTTATTTTACTATAAGACCAGGTCTTATATAATGTAATATAAGATTAGACTGGGTCTTATATAAGACTGGGTCTTATATTAATTTTTACTCCAAAAGACAAGAGCTGATTGTCTGGCTAGGTCTTATTTTCGGGGAAACATGGTAGTTTAGTGCATCTCTCTTCCTAATCCTATTTTATAGAGGAGTGATTGGCCTGTGCTAGGATTGCAGTTAGATCTCTTCACTTCCTGAGAGGAACAGACGACTAGCGAGAGTGCCAGCTTCTAAGGAAATCCAAATCTTTCCCAGACCATTCAGTGTTTGCTGAGATTAAGGGCGAAAGGCTGATGCATCTTTGTTTCCCCTAGCCCTGGCACAGTGCGGGACATGAAAGACACCTTGTGAACCTTTGCTAAATAAATGAAACAATATTCATGTATCTCCAAAGAATTGCACTTGGCTGCGTGACTGTGTACCGGACACTTATTTCCTCTGACCCTGCCTCTTCATCTATGAAATGGATAGTGTACCAAGGTGCTCTGAAAATATAAGGACTTATTACTAGTAGCCACAAAGAATTGCTCCATCCCAGAGCACTGGAATCCACCATAACCACCTTTTTTTTGCTTTTAACCTGGCAATCAGTCTAAAATTGCCTTCATTGTTTAAAAAATGTTTATTTTAGCAACAATTTGATTGATTCTACTTTGGGTTGGTTTTCAGTTCATTTCAGTGGTCATTTCAGGACCATGCATAAATTGGTGTCCATTTCTAACGGCACATAGCAATCCTCTAATGCTAGAGACTCCAATTGCAGTTAAGGCAAACATATTAAGGCGAGGTGCTGGGGAGATATCTGCTTGAGGATAGGCCTCACAGCATACACATGATTTGAATTTTCGGTCTCAGGCTCTGCCAAGTTTGTTCTCTCGCTGTCATCCTCGTGGGCACAGTTACTTTCCACAATTTGCCTTTAACCTCTTTACCTACCAATTAGTAACTCATTCATCATCCTCCACATTTTCATGGGTGACATTTTCAACATTCTCTGCGAAATGCCATTGCCATCTGCAGCCATCCTTCAACCACTGTGATGAAGCCTCTGGGACCTGAATCCTTTCAGTGCCTTCCCACCCCTCCCTCACCCCGTGTGCCTCTCTCTTTCAGGGTCTCCCAGGCACTCACTATCCATCCTCCCAGCAAAAGTGTCAATCTCTTCATTTATAAACATCACTGTTTTGTCCAAATAACTTTTAATGGCCTCCCAAGGCCTAAAGAATAGCCTCCTCAAACTTCTTAAAGGAATAATCAATACCCCCTATTACAGGGCCTCAAGCTACATTTCCAGCCTTACTTCCCCTACTGCTCCCTCGCGTGTGTTCTAAGTACCAGTCAAATGTAAAACTTGTATATGCTATACTCCTTTACTTTTGCTTCTACTGTTTTCTAAGTATGAACTGTACTTATTCTACAGTTGCTGAAATCTTACTCAATCCTCATAGACTTAGCCCAACTGCTACCTTTTCTTGGAACCATTTCTTAATTGCTTTCATTCAGAGTAGGCCCTCTCTCCCTTTTGAATCTCCATTGAAACTCTGTGCATCTCTCACTAAACGTTTTTGCCTTATATACACTATCGTGGTGTGTGTGTGTATGTGTGTATGTGTGTGTGTGTACACTAGAACGTAAGCTCTGGCATGGCAGACGTGGGCCCTACTCATCTCTGTCTCCCCTCAGCGGCCAGAGCAGTATCTTGTACATAGGGGAAAACTCTAAACCTTTTCTGAGTGAAAGGAAACAACACTCAGATCAAGAGAAACTTCCTGTAAAGGCAATGATAAATTGTTTGCATCTCCATTCATAAACTACAGCAAAAAAACATGTAGGCTGTACCTTCTAATTGACATCTCTTTTCTCCAAATATACCACCTTCTTTATTCTTATATTATTTAATTCCATATTTATTGATTGAATGCCATGAACTATCTTAGGTTCTAAATAAATCACATTCCGTGCCTTCAAGGAACTTGCAATCTATCCTCTAGATTTTATTGTAACAGTTGAAAAACCAGAGTCTTAGAAAGAGAAGCTACTGGCTCTAGATCACATAGGAAAATTAAGACTAGAATCCAGGAGCCTAGTTTCAGAGCCTATTTTTTAATAAAAAGAGAAAGTAATTAGGTATTTTTAATGAATATTAGGAACATACTAGAAGTTATTGTTGACTTTTCATACATTATGTGATCTGTCATTAAAAAAAAGACTTTCTACCCACATATAAACACAATGTATGGTTGTTAAGAGGCAAGATATAGTACTTTTGCTTGCTAAGAGTATGGCTATAATTACTGTAGTGAGGAAATCAGATGATTGGACAGTTACTTATGTATCTTTATCTTTCAGTATTGATGTTTCAGCTTTTAGCTAGTTAAAGCTAGTTAATGCCAAATCAAACATGAAAACTCTAGGGTGTGACTCTGAGCTTTTTACCTTCAAGAGTCAGGTTAAAGGAAGCCCTGCAGTGAATTAGAATTTATTTATGAATAACTCTCAAGGTAGAAATGGATTTGAGCCAAATTTTCTGAATAATATTTAACATCCTAAGTTAATAGCAGGAAGATAATTTAACAAAAGCTCAGTGTTCTCATCTGATGAAAATGTACTCATTATTTCTATAACCACAAATTATACATCTCCTATTTATATTATTTTAGCCTCAGCATCACTAATTGAATAGATAGAATTAGCTATGCTAATAACTTTTAGAATTAGTTCATACATAAAAATGCCTCAAAGAATCAATTATACATCATGCAATAATATGTCATCAGTGCAGGGCCCAGTTCTGCCACTTCCTAGCTTTATGAGCTTGGAGAAGTTATTTATCTTTTCTAAGCTTCAGTTTACTCATTTGAAAAATGGGCATATTAGGAATATTTACCTTACAAGAAAGAAATGAGCAATGCCATAAAAGAAACAAATGCTGTGTAAGAAACAAATGAGCAATGCCATAAACATAAATTGCAGACAATAAGGCAATCTACAGATGTTCAGAGTAACGGCTATACCGAATGGCAAGGAACTCAGAAACAATCCCAATTTCTAGCCAAAGGCAGGGAGGGGCAAGAGTTGGGAGACTGAGATCAATCCTGCAGGAACCTCCATCTTCCTGCCCAACCACAAAGTTGGCAAGCATGTGGTCAAAAACACCTCTGGTGCAAGTTGGGTGTAGGGCAAAGTTACAACAACCCTCCCTTTCATTCCCTCTGTGCAAAGGGGGATTTGGAACCTAGAGGAAGGAATACTTTTAGGAGGCTACTCATTCCAGCCTTTTAAAAGGGGAGAATTTGAGATGTGTTTGCATGTGGGTAAAGGTGGGAAAAAGACTGATAATTCTAGCTATTTTACATATAGCTATGTATGTATCATATGTTTAATATGATGTCCGTTTTTACACATGAGGTAATTGAAGCTTAGATATGTAAATATAACTCTGATAGAAGTTACTTTTCTGCTGTGCTTGTGTATCTCAAATTTTAGCAAGCCTAAAGAAATCTTTCGGGGGCCTGTTAAAATACAGCTTTCCTATCGCTACCCATCCAGGGATTCTGATTCCACAGGACTGCGGTTGAGATGGGCATCTCCATTTTAAACAAGAACCTCAGCTGATGTAGGTGCTCCAGGCTACACATTCTTTTTTTCCTGCTAAGTATTTTTCTGGTCTCTCTTTCCTCTCTAGCTACTGTATGGTCCTAGGTCCAGCCTTCTCTATGTCGTATGCGTATTATTGAAATGGACTCTGCTTTCTAGGGTTGCTTCTTTTTTTTTGAGATTTAATCCACACTGCAGCACAGCAATCTGCAAAAATTCTAACTGCTGCTAAAATCCTGCAAAGGCTCTCCACTGCCCTCATGATCTGGCTTCCCTCTTCCCCTCTGTCTTCTCTGCTGACACGAGTGGCTCTGTATTTGTGCTTTTGTACTTAATCAGTATTAAGCTTCTTTAGTTTTCCTGCACACACTGAGCTTGTGCTATTTCCTGGCTTAACATGCTTCCCCCCCACAACGTTTTTTCTACCCTTTCATACCTGGTTAGGTTTTATTTATCCTTCAAGCCTCACTTTGGACGTTATCTCTTCTAGGAAATCTCCTATGAACTCCAAAAGAGGTTTAAGTACTCCACGTCTGAGTTCAAATAGTACCTTGGGCTCACTTCTCACTCAGTGCTTACCAGAGTCTGTGCTTTCCTTCCACCCTGCCTCCATGAGTCTCTAGGTCACCTCTGCACATTTGAGCTGTTCATTTGGCGAGAGTCATCCAAAGACTAGCTTTATTAAGGAGCTTTCTTTTGAGGGAAGAAATGACGTTCCCATGTAACTCAAAATGTCACGTTGGAGCTGTTACAAATACAATTCCCATAACTCATCCCTGTTAAGCAAACATAATTCTTATATTGTTAACAAAACACTGACTGTCAAATCACTTTTTAATAAATGATACAATGGCAGGCTCTGCTACCAACTCTGTGTATCTCAGAGAAATGATGCTCAGTTTCTTCATTTGTAAATGACAGTAGAAGTCAATGGCCATGTGGAAATTTCCAAGAATCTATGAAGTAGAATACAGAGTTCTCATGCCAGTTCCAGTCTGATGCAGGGAGACAGCCATGATCTATCACCATAGCTTCAGCTCTGCCCCAGGCTCTCTCTCACAGGCAACACCCCTCTTCAAGGGAAGTCAGGCTTTGGAAAAGGCAACAGAATATTATTAGGAGCCATTAGGTCAAATTTTCAAGAATGTCAGTCCTCTCTGATCTCTTTAGCAACAGTTTAGCCATTTTCCTTTCCTTTTGCCACTGTTTATAGTTCAGATTTTTAGAATCTCACACCCAGGATGCTACAATAGCTTTCTCAAACATCTCCCACTGTTAATCTCTCTCTCCTCCCATCTGTCCTTCCCACAGTTGCCAGATTGATCGCCTGGAAAACTACTTTTGATCATTTACTTCTCTTTCTTCTAAGAAGTGTGAATTAAGCAGCCAGTATGTGTCTGGTAGACACCATGCTAGGTACTAGGGGCACAAAGATGAATGAGTTTGGACTTTTGTCTGATAGTGATAGTTGGGCAATGGTACAGGTATATTCAGGGTGCAAGCCCAGAGGAAATCAGTAGGTCTGGTTTGGTCACAACCCTTCAAATTCTTCACCATCTACATTATAAAGTACAAGTTTCCAGGGAAATGTAAGACTCCAGAACTGAATTGAGTCTAACTTTCCAGTTCTGAGTCCTTTTATCCTCCTTCATAACCTGTTGCTTGCAATGGAAGTAAACCAGGTTTCATCTCCTATGTATACTGTATTCTATTTCTACTCCATCACTTGCCCCTTGCAAATTTTACTAATCCTTTAAGGCCCCCCAGTTCAAAAGTCCCTTAGCTTCCATGTCAGAATCTCCTTGTCCTCTGAACTTCAGAGCAAGTTTCCAGTCCCTCTTGTTTGGTGTTAATCACGTCCTATCTGTGGGGACTCATCGTTTCCCCTGGAATCCCTCCTCCTTCAGGGAAGTGACCACGACTTACTTGTCTTGGTCCACATTGTTAGCAAACTGCCTTGTATTGACATCTAATAAAGGTTTATTAAATAACGGAATGAACATGTTTGCCAAGACTTGTCCCCTCGTTTATTCTGGCAGACCACAATAGAGAAAGCGTATAGCCCAAACTCACTTCAGAAATGTTCTCATCCAGAAAGATACATCATCAAAGAAACTAGCCTTCTCCTTTCAGGATTTAAGTTTACACTCAAGTTAGTTCTTGACAAAGCTAAACCCAATTCAATTAACTTCATTTTTCTTGAAAAGCACAAGTGTGACATGGTTTTAATAAAGGAAGAAAACATGCTATAGTAAACAGATTATGGGTTTTTGGAATCAGTCAGACGTGGGTTCAGATTTCTTCATTTTTCTAAGCTGCAGATTCCTCAAATCTATACAGAGGGAATAAATTTCCCTTCAAATTTTGTTGTGGTGATTAACAGACATATCTAAGCTGTCTGTGTTTTTACAATGAACACTCCAATTACTTTGGATATCACCTATGACCTTTGCTTTGTACCAGTCTGTGGAAAAATAGGTTAGTTATTTATTTATAGCCTACCTTACTTTAGAATTTACTATATAAAAGATACTTACATTTTGCACATTGCTGACATTTAGTAAGGATATTGAGAGTTCTCTCAGACTCTTTCCAACATATATTTCTCTTCCTTAAATTATAACATTTTTAAATAAAAAATAAAACAAAATTTAGCATAAATCACTAAATGCTCATTGATTTTTCAAAGGACAACAGCTTGATTCTGAAGATCTCAGAATCACAGAATTCTCTAAACATCTCAATAAATAACAGAATGGTGGATTAGGAAATTGATGAAAAAAGTTAGAGGAGTGAAGAAGGAAATTAAGGGGGTGGTTAAGGTTTCACCAGAGGCTAGTTTGAATGGAGACTCAGTAGGAACTTAGCTGATATTCTCAGGAAAACTTGGCTACAGTGAGATCTGGAGAACTTAGATGTTTCTTAAGGAGACCCATCCCAACAGATGGCCACGTTGACCTTACGGGTCTGAGAAGGCTGGAATTTTTTGGGTTACTGACACAATTGTCCACTTGTCCTTGTAGATGTATACACAGACTTTGTGAAGCCACATGGAGTGGACAGAAAGTCTGGGCATTTCATTTGTAGCAAATGGGCACTTTCAAATAGAGAGCCTCAGATTTCCTCATGGGTACTCTCAAAATTCAGTAAGCTTCCAAGCTCATAGGCAGGCTTTCTATATAAGCTTCCTGACCGTCCAGACCATCCTTGTCAGCCCCACTGATTACAAACCCCCACTACACTACCCACACACACCATCCATCTGATGTCCCCAATCTGCTTGGCCTTCCTCCAACATGCCTACAGTTTCCACCTTCATGTCCATGCTGTTTCCTATGAATGGCAGACTCCTTCAGATAACACCTTCCTTTTGAAGCCTTCTCTCTTACCCAAGGCATAACTAGTAACTCTCTCCTTCTTCTAACCTCCAACGGAATAAGGTGCAGTGTGAAGAAACGGAAAGGACAAATATTCTACTGTCAAAATGATTTGAATTTAAATCTAGCTCTTATGCCTACAAGCTGTGTGATCTTAGGTAAATTAGCTAATCTTCTTGAGTCTCTGTCTCCTAATATTTAAAATGAAGATTGTTAATTCTCTAAATTTATGGGGATCATCTGTGATATGTATTGCCATTACTTACCTGTCTGTGTTTCTCTTTGTGAGTTCTTTGAGATGAGAGACTTTGCCTTTTTATTTATTTTGCTGTGCCACAAAGCACATAGCCAAGTACGTGGTGTTTTGCAGCACTTAATGTTTTTTTTTTTTAACTTAATGAATGCATAGTTCAAGAAAAGTAACGCAAGCACTGATAGACCGATTAAAGTCTAAGATCTTTTGTGAAGTGCTCTTTGGTCATCCCATGCCTACTAACTGGAATTCTCAGAGCTCTTGTCACAGCCGGCTTCACACACACTAATTGATTCTCAGTGACTCCAGGGCTCTAACCACGGCTTTAACTCTGAACTCAGCAAAATTTCACAATGCTCTGTAAATGCCAGTGAACAATAAGGTTATTTGAAATGCTTGATTCTCTATCTTTCCAAAGAACTTTCTTCCTTATTTTATGCTGAGTTTACTCCAAGGTCCCAGAGACTGAAGCCCCTGTAACAATGCCTTATTTCTGCAGTCCTTGCCCTTGGCTCAAAGTGAGTGGGATTTCCTGACACAACTTTCCCAGCTCGCTACACAGTTTGTCTCTCCTTTTTTCAGCGCACTTTCTATTTACTGTCCTTTGCTTTCTACTTCTGGACAAGCTCCTTCTCATTGATGTATTGTTCTCATGGGGATTTGATTCATTATTTCTTAATTCATAGGAACATGGAGAATAATTACTGGAAGACATCTTAAAAATTATTGAATCCAGAGATCTCAAATAGAAAACAATTCCCAATATTGTATGAGGTGTGACTATTTGATCATAGCACCATTTTTTTTTCCTGCTGAGGTCATATATGGCCTCAGAATCATTTTCAACACAATATGCCAAGTAGAAACTATCATCAATCCATTAGTCTTTGTAGGAGATGATGAAACTTGTCGGACATCCCTGGTGTCGTTCAAAGCTCTTATTTTGCTAATGAGGCCCAAAGAGCAGTGCTGACTCAGTCTTGAACCGAAAACAGCACCTGGGTTACGTAACCTTCCACACTTTCAGTCCAGGGTTTCCCTTTCCACATGATCACTGCTTCTCCTTCAACAGTCACTCGAGTCTTAGAATTTATATTCTATGCATTGGCGCACACCTAATAATATTCAACAATATAATTAAAAGTATAATACAAAAGTTTTGGCTTTATCAAAAAACATCTGTGCTTTCCTCAATGTTGTCAGCTTGTGAGGAGATGGGCCTATGTTATATTGTGTATCTTTCACAAGTTCTAGCTCTGTGTTTGGCACATGGTAGGTATTCAACGAAAATTGTCTGATACATATCCAAATATATATATATATATATATGTATATATATATATATACATATATATATATGTATATATATATATATGAATCAAACAGGAGATCTATCCTTAAATTTTCACTAAGAATCACTGAAAAATCCTACTCCCTTATAGATAAGCAATATTGGGTTAAAAGGACTTCATGCATGATGATACATACCCTCACTTTTTTTAGAGTGACACCATATGTTTAAATAAATTCCAATTTCATCTGGATGTTTTAGGGGAAAGTAAATTATTGTGTCAATGAATAGGCTGCCCAATGACACGTCTACTTAAAAATACAAAGAGTAGTGTAGTTTGGGGCTCAGAAGTCCTGAGAAGTGATAGCTTTTCTTCTTGTTTTTCATGGAGACATCTTGACCATAACTTGTGGTTTTGTTTATTGCTGACAACACAGAATTGTTAGGACAGAAAAATAAAGGAAAGGAGAGGAACAGAAAGAGAATAGGAAGAGAGAGGGGAGGAAAGATATTTTACGGTATAGCAATAAGATACTAATATTATCACTTAAAAATAGATTTAAAAAGCTATACCACCCACAGCTAACATCATACTTAATGGTGAAAGCTTTCCCCTTAAGGTCAGGAACGAGACAAGGATGGCTGCTCTTGCCACTTCTATCCAAAATCGTATTGAAGGCTCTAGCCAGGGCATTTAGGCATGACAAAGAAATAAAAGCCATCCAGATTGAACAGAAAGAAATTAAAACTCTTTTAATATATGACATTATCTTGCATATTAAAACTCCTGAGAAATCTACAAAAAACAAAAAAACTATTGGAACTAACAAATGGGTATAGAAACGTAGCTATAAGATTGATATACAAAAATAGTTATATTTCTATACAGTTGCAATGAACAATCCCAAAACAAAATTAAGAAGATAACTCACATGCAGAAGAATGAAATTGGAACCCTGCCTCATATCATATGTAAAAACTAACTCAAAATGTGGCCAAACATCTAATGTAAGAGTTAAAATTATAAAACTCTTAAAAGAAAATATGGACAAAAATCTTCATGACTTTGCATTAAGCAGTGGTTTTCTTAGATATGACACTCAAAACACAAGTAACAAAAGAAAAAAATACATAAATTAAATTGGCAAAATTAAAAACTTTTGTGCATCAAAGTACACTATCTACTGAATAAAAAGACAACTCACAGAATGGGAGAAAATATTTGGAAAGTACATATTTGATAAGAGATTAATATTCAGAATATATAAAGAACTTCTACAACTGAATAACAAAAGAATCCAATTTAAAAATGGGCAAAGAATCTGAATAGACATTTCTCCGAAGAAGATATACAAATGGCCAATAAACACATGAAAAAATTGTCAACACCAATAGCCATTAGAGAAGTGAAGATCAAAACCACAATGAGATATCACTTCAGACAGAACAGTATGGTTATAAGCAGCAAGACATGTAATAACAAGTATTGGTGAAGATGTGGAGAAATTGAAACTCTCATACACTGATGGTGGGAATGTAAAATGGTACAACCACCTTAGAAAAACAGTCTGGCAGTTCCTCAAATGTTAAACGTAGAGTTATTCCATGACCCAGCAATTCTACTCCTAGGCATATACCAATAGAAATAAAAATATATGTCCACACAAAGATTTGTACATGAATATTCATAACACCATTATCCATGATAGCCAAAAAGTAGAAACAATCCAGATGTTCATCAATTGATGAACAGACAAATTAAGTGAGGTATATTCATACAATGGAACATTATTTGGCATTGGACAGAAATAAAGTACTTAGACATTCCAACAACATAGATGCACTTTGAGAACATTATGTAAAGTGAAGGAAGCAGTTACAAAAGACCACATAGTGTATAATTCCCTCTATATGAAATATCCAGAAAAGGCTAATCTATAGAGACAAATTAGGTTAGCAGTAGCCTACAGCTGAGTGGGGTGGGACTGGGGGTGGGGTTGGGGGAAATACCTAGGAAGTGATTGCTAGATGATTTCTTAATGGGATGATGGAACATTCTCCAATTAATTGTGATGGTTGCATAACTCTCAGTATACTAAAAACCTTTGGATTGCATACTTAAATTGGTGAATTGTATGGTATATGAATTATATCTCATTATAGCTGTTACTTAAAAATGATACCTGTGCGTATGAGTAAATATTTTAATTTTAGTGATTAAATTTCATTTGTTAATTCTCTTCTTTCCTATGTCTGTCACAACAATCCATGTATTCACTTAGATGATCCATATGTATATTTCCATGACTACTGTCTTAGCTTCATGTGTTACATACTAGACATATTTTATGATGAGTAGGTATCTTTTATGAAACCCATCCCTCTAGAACATTTACTTTAAAAGAAGAAAGACTTAAACAATAAAAACACCTAAATTATATTTTTTCTTCTTCTTTGGAGTCATTATATCACCTTCATCAACACATGATTTCTGCTGACCGCTAGCAGCTTTACCCCCAGGATTTTATATATTTACCATAAATCTATTTCAATGGAAATCACATCATTACTTATAGCACTACATTTGTAACAGTGCTCTACTGTCTCGTAGCTTCAAAATTTGTTTGCTACTGAAAGCCTAAATGTTAATTATTGTTAAATCCATGGCAACTGAGAGAACTTAATGTTTTGATTATATTGTACCTACCCCTTTTGAATCAATCACTCCGGGTTTTGCATTAAACTTCACTGTCTTCAATCGGGCACGTTCTTTTCTCTCCACCCTAAAGAAAATTGAAAATAAAGACTCTTTCACACGGCCAGTCATTTACGACTCAGTTCCTCATTAAATGAAGAGCACCTTTTCTTCTTATCATACAGCTCAAACAAAATGTGTTTTAAAATATTTCTGTTCCTTTGTTCAGTATAAAAACTCTTGGCATAATGTCTTTAAGCGGCTAACACATCTCTTGATATTTCTGTGTTATATGTACTGAGAGTTACAGTATTTGGAACAAAGAGGGAGAAAAACCAATATTTGTTATTTAAATGCCCGAATCAATCAATCGAAATCTATTTCAAGAAATCACAGCCCATAGAAACGAACACTTAAAATGGAGACTAAGTAAACTTTCCTCATCTCTTCTCCCCTTTTCTTTTTGTTTCCTTTTACTTCCCTCCCCTTTAAGAACACTAAGGAATTTACTACCCTCACCTCAAAACCGTACATGTTATAGGTAACCTTGAAATTGTCCTTTTCCCTAATGCTTTTTCCCTGTCATTCTGAAGATTTCTTCACCTATTGAGTGCCTACCCTGCATTAAGCAAGGATCTGGGGAACAAAGAAAAAAACATTTGAAAAGCATGACTGCAATGAACATAAACAAAGACTGCTGCACAATAAAACTTTCCATAGCATCGATCTCACTGAAGGGTACAGAGGGGTGGAAAGCACTGGGGAGGGCTTCTTGAAAGAGGTACCCATTTCTATGGAACTTGAAGGATTAGAAAGAGCTTGCCGATAGGAAAAGTTCAGGGAGAATGCCCTCTGAGGGGGAGGAAAAACATGTACCACGCCTTGAAGGTTATAAGCAAGCTAAACATTGGAGGAAGGTTCTGGTACAGGGGAGGTGAGGTGAAAGAGATGGTAGGGCCTCCTTATAAAGGGTATCCATTCACACTAAGGACTTGGGTGTTTTCCTTGGGGAAATCCTCAAGAATTATTAGAGGATATGAAACAGGGAAGTGCTAGAATAGATTAGCATTTTAAATTAATGGCCCTGGTGGAGGAGAGAGATAAACTGAAAGAGGGAAGGGACAGCTGGAAGCAGGAGGCCTATTTAGAAGCTGTTGTCAAAATCCAGGCAGGCAAAGATGAGAAATGATAATGAGGTGGGGGAGAGAGAATGGCTTTAGAAATATTAGTAAAATAAAATTAGTAGGACTTGTGCCTGTTTGAAGGCTGGGGTTGAAAAAAGGAAAAAAGAGAAATTTAAATGTCCCTCGATTTTTTTTTTTTTTTTGAGCCTCTCCAGTGAGACATGATCATTTCCTTCTCCACGCCACAGTAGCAACTATTTGTTCCTCTGTGTTGGTATTGTCTCTTGCTTCCATATGCTTGTTTATTTCCATTGCATAAGCAAGCGGGTATGTTCGTTGAGGGCAAGACCACATAATACTCACAGCGTGTTATATCAAGTCCTCAATAAATAACTGTTAAACTAAAATAATATTCATTGTTTTGTCTTAACATGACTTTTTGTTTAAATATGGTAGCTCTTATTTCAAACATGGTGGAAGAAAAGAGAGAGGAAAAATACTAAACCTACAAAAATGTAATAGTTTATGAAATCTAAGCTATTCATAGATGAATAATTAACCACATACTCCTTTTTAACTGAGAGCTCTTTTGTGTTTCCAGCTGAAACACAGCGAGAATCAGCGTTTCTATAGTTACAGAATGGAGTTTCAGAATATATTTATTTCAATGTGAGAGTAGAATATTTGAGTGGAAACAGCTGAACAAAAATTCTCACACCTAACCTTGGCTATTAAAGCAATATGTTCCACAGAGAGTTTCTACTCGTACCCAACATACAACAGTTGTGAGGAGAGCAAGGAAGACTTTGGATGAGCTAAGCTGCCAAGCAGAAAGATGCTCGCTGAGAAAATGCCTGCTCCAAGCTCCTTCAGCTTTTCTCAGTTTTAATCGAAGTGCAAATGTTAATTCATATTCATCCCTTTGGATTTTTCTAAAACTGCTCTTATAGACCCGACTTTATCTTGGCTTCTTTGCATTAACCAGGCTAATTATGGAAACACTGGTTCGATAGATATTGCCAAAATGATTGCAGTTTACAGAGAATATATGGTTATTTGATCAAGCTGTGCAAATAAATCCTGCCTAAACCCATAGAACTCACATGGGCCCCAAACATGCATAATATCAGGCTCAACTTAGTATTCTGTTCTAAGAATTGTTTGGCTACAGCATTGTAATTCCACCCTCCCAGCCCCACCAGTTCCTAAATTCATTCTTTTCAGATTTCTTAAGAAATGTCCCTATTAGGCCATTTTTAGTGGTCTATCCCTTAAATCTTAAAATGTTACAAAGAATGTTGTCCGATGATTGAACAGACAGACAGACACATAAACACAGGCACACACACCTAATATTTGCTGTGGTGTATTAATCATCTTCAAACAGACAATAGAATAAGTAAATAACAACATTTAAAGCCTGACTGTATAGGTGGCATAGTTTTGGTTCACTCATGAAAGAAGTCGAAAAGGTTTGCTTTCTACTAGGGTTGAAAATTTCATTAATAATGATGATCATAATATAAGTGGTGGCTGAAGTTTTAACATTGTAATTATTAATGAAAAATTCCTCCATATTTACATCATCTCATTTGCTCTTCACAATAACCAACTAATATAGGTATTATCAACTCTGTTTAAAGGCTGGGAAAGTTGAGACCTGAAGATTGCCCAATTAGAAAGTGGTAGAAATAGGGCCTGAATGTGTATTTGCTAATAGCTAATTTTAGTGTCTGCCCATATCTACTCCATTTGAGAAACAGCATTCAAGAATCTTCCATGCTTCCCTTATCCAATGCACATACTAAAAAAACATGAGATTTGGGATGGGTCATACACAATTTTAAGGCCAATACAGTTCCTTAGAAGCCTGGGCTGAGTTTTCTGCAAATGATAACCAACCCCTCTCCCTTGCATCCCCATATCCCAAATGTCCTGAATTAAATAAACCGTAAACAAATTCAACCACGTAATCATTGAGGTAAAAACATACCATAACAGGCAGGCCTCAACATTGAGAATAAATTTGCTTTTAACACTGAAATTTAGGTTAACTAGTAAATGCCTATTTGCAACATTACATCACAAACGCTGGACTGATTTCTCTCCTCAGTAGTCTATGTTCACTGAAACCCCACCATAGTCTTGTTATCCCATCACAGAGGCCCACATTGATTGACTCATGTTCTCTGCAAACCTCTCTCCTTGGTAGCAGTGATTATGGTTTATCTTTTCTTCCTTATCTGCCTCGGCCCAGTCCTCTCTCCTAGTGCAGGTGGGATGCAAATGGATAGCTTATTGTGGAAACGAGAGTTAGGACTAGGGAATAGGGCTCTAAATAATGCTGTATTCTTTTGAGCACCAAAAGCTCAACATCTAAAGAAAGGAAAATATCCATCATTTGAGAATGCAAAAAAATGTTAGAAGCTGTGCTAAGCACCTCATTACCTATATTATCTATAATCTGTCCAGTGATCCAGGGCTTACGATGGAGATGGGCATATAGTAGATGCTTAAAGAATCTTTGTGAAATGAATGAATGAAGGGATGAATGAACGAACCTTCAAGGAGGCTACTAGTTCTTGAACTTGATGTGAAAACTAGGCTTAGAGAGTTTAAGCAACTTGCCCAAACAACCAGTGTTTCTGATAAGAAGTTGTTTGCCACTTCACGACTTTTTCACTTGGTAAATTTAGCATCATCTTCTCTGATTATTTTACTAAGTAAGACTCCTTTGGCAAAAATAGATATTAAGGTCCATTGATCTTTACCTAAGGAAACGGTGGACCACCTGTATAGAAAGACTGAATCGTGATGAGAAGGACTGCCGTATTTCTCCCATTCTCAAGAGGCAAGCAATTAATTAGATTGTTTAAGCAGAAATAATCTTCTTTGCCCTAGTTTGGTCACTGACCAAAATACTGAAAATATAAACTGGATGGCAAAATTTGAGCAATCAATTCTGACACCTAGCATCTCCAGAGAGTACCAAATGGTCATGCTTTAATGAGCCCAACTGTCTCCCACTGCCCGCTCACCCAATTCCCATCTGGCATTTTCAGGGTCTGGCCAAACACATAATGAAATCAGGTTTGGAGCGCTGGATGGTGGAAACACCATTTGGCGCTGGCTGTTCCTTCGCCTGTTTTCTGCAAGGCCCTGTTGCAAGGAGAATTGACATGCCACAGTTATTGGCCGCAGGCTTGTTAAAAAGGCTAGGTGAGTAAAATCTTATGCAATGCTAGCTTTAAACTGTCATCCAAGAGATGACACTTGGATTAAGAGATTGTGGAACAAATTCTAGCTTGGCCACTCACAAACTGTAGTCTCAGAAAACAGAGCTTCTGTGTTCAGAGTCCAGGTTTTGAAATCACAAAAGCCTGGGTTTGAATTCTGCATCTACCACTTACTAGCTTTGGGTGTTAGGGCAGATCATTCAACCTCTCAGGATTTAGGTTTCATGTTCGTAAAATTAGAATATTGACACAGATTTCAAAAATTATGGTGAGTGTTAAATGAGATAATACAAGAAAATTGTTTAGCACAGTTTCTGGTATAAGGGTTCCTAGTGTACTCTCGGTGTAGTGGAAAGCCTTTTCTATGGTCTTGCTACCAGAGAGACAGGATGGCTGTATATCCTTCGGCAAGTGACTTAGACTTGACTTCTCTGACCCTCAGGTTCTTTATGAGGCCATTGTGAAGAGTAAGTGAAGTCACGTATTTGAAAGCACCTGACACAATAAATAGTCAGTGCTATCATCAGATGGCATTCATCCCTCTGGCTGCTACCTTTTCGCTTCCCTTAATACCTGCTGTGGACTGAATGTTTGTGCCCCAAATTTATCACTTGAAGCCCTACTCCCCAGTGTGATGGTCTGTGGAAGTAGAGCCTTTGGGAGATAATTAAGTCAGGAGGGTGGAGCCATTATGAATGGGATTAATGCCCTTACAAGAGGAGACATAAGAAAAACAATCTCTCTTTCAGCCCTGTGAGGATACAGCAAGAAGGCCATATGCCAACCAGGAAGAGGGCCCTCATAGGAAACTCGATTAGCCAGCACCTTGACTCTGGACTCCCCAGAACACTTAGAAATAAATGTCTATTATTTCGGCTGCCCAACCTGTGGTGTTTTGTTACCGCAGCCTGAGCAGAACAGGCCAGTGCTTTTCTTGACAATATAGCTCTCATTGCTCGTCCCAGCGTAGCTGAGCCATAGTTACATGTTGTCCCCGTAAAGGTTGGACTCCAGATTGTGACTCAACGACAGAGTTTGGCATGTAGATGCTGCTCAGGCAATGCCTGATGGATTAGATTTTGTCAGATCTTATTTTCATAACGTTGGGAGGTAGGATTGCATATGGATTAAGAGCATCCATTAGTTCTGCAGCCTGGATTCAAATCCCAGTTCTGCCACTTACTAGCTGGGCATTTTCAGGAAAATTAAATAACTGCTCTATTCCTCAACCTCCTGATTTATAAAATAGGAATAAGAATATTACTTCCCTTACAGGGTTGTGCTAGCATTATGGAGGTTTAAATAAGTTAATTATAAAGGACTTAGAACAGTGTCTAGCATGTTCTAGGACTGTTCTGGTAAATATAATTTATTCACCGTCTTCAAAGAAGTGGGGGGAAAGCAATAATTTGCATCTTGGTTTCATTGGAATGATTACATGAAATCATAACAAAGCAATATTTTTGTAAAGGGTCCAAGTTAGACACTGATGTGATCCATTTTTCCAGATCAGCTCTACTAGCTCAACTATACTCAGAAAAGGGGCTAGAGAGGATTTAAGAATTGAAAAACTAATCCCAAGCTAATCTTAAATCATATCTGTACCAGCTACCATTTATTCTGAGCTATAGTTTTAAGATGCTGAATGTAGGGTGAAATGAGGGTACCTCATTTAGAAGTAAAGTATTAGAGAGGAACCCAGGACAGGCTCATGACAGATTTTAAATTGCATTAAAGTAAGTGCACAAAAACTCTGTGGGATACCATTTTAAATGATTTTTCTTTTTTCTTTATACTTTTCTAAATTCTTTCACTTTTCTACAATGAAATGTATTACTGTTCATTAAACATGCGATGTATTAATGTATTAATGTTTACAATGTAATGTTGTACATTACATTTGTAATGTTTACAATGTATTAATGTAAACATGCGAAACAATAATTTTACATTTTTGGAAAAAATTAAAACTCTAAGGAGAAAATTTGAGATAAATTCAGTTACAGCTATAAACACACACATGCATGCATGTGCATGTGTGCACATACACACGGAGGGGGGAAGCTACTATACCCTTCATGAGATACAATACAGATAAATATCAATATTAGACTCTCTAGACAAACTTCTTTTCCAGCTGTAGCATGGTTGTTAAAATGGTTTTCATCCAAAATGGGAGAGACAGCCAACTTAAGAATGACCACCAGCAGGTGGAAAATTACCTGAAAAGGAACAGCACTGAGAATGTTCCTTGAGGTGAGAAATGATGTTTAATTGAACAAATGTAGGGCTATGGACAAAATTGGTTAGAATCATAGAACTTCAGAGTTGGAAAGGGTCTGAAAAATCACATAGTTCAATTCTCCCATCCAAAACTTGAATCCCTTTTATAATTTACATTGGGTCTTCCATTATCAGAATCACCTGGGGGAACTTACAAAAAAATACAGATTTCCAGGACCCGCTTGGATGGACTGAATTAGAATCTTAGTATGGGAAGGAGTGGGGGAGAGGTTGGGGGGGAAATGGGCATATCTAAGTTTTCATAATATTCCCTTAGTGCAAAAACCATTGTCTCAGTTCACTATCTTCCCAGGTAATCCATACCATTTCTAGGCAGCTCTGACTTGCAAAAGAATTTCTTCAAAGTGAGCTGAATCTATGCCCACATAGCTTTCCCTCCTCTACCCTTGGGGCCATATTCAACAAGATGGCTCCTTTTTTCTACAGAACAGTCTCCCTCCGACAGCTCTGATTTAATTAAATCAAAGCAAACCAAAATGCATGATGCCTTGACATTTTTTTTTAAGTAAATGGAAAAGGAGAAACACAGAATATAAACCAGAACTGAGAGAAACTGCTCTGAATACATCATCTTTCAGAAAACAATATAAGCCAGGAAACAAATGCAGAATGTCTTCTCAAAGCAATGCCAGGCAATTATCCAGGAGCCCAGAGGCTTAAAGAGACCCAGAGAAGTGTGTGCTGGTGGGAGGGTTGTAGGCATGGGCGTGGAAAGTGAGGAGTTCCCTGGAGTTTTAGTTGCTTCTCTGCAACTCTTCCCCACTAAAGGTGAGGGAGCAGCTCTGGAACAGGCAGTTGGCCTGCTGCTCCCCCCATCACATTCCTTTCAGGCCGTGTGGCCACAGGCAGAGAAAGATGGGCGACCAGCCTTCTCTGGCGTGCAAATGTCCCACAGTTATTCTTGGGTATAATTGATATCTTTCCATATGGTTTGTGCTCAGTCACTGGATCACTTCATATATGGCAGCATGTGAATACTCAGCTTCCCTGAGGTTTATTTTTTTGGTTGTTGTTTTTTTACAAAGGTTATTTGGGATGTTTGCATGTGAGGAGAGCTCTTGGACAAACCTGCAGCTCGAAAAACGTTGGTGACTGCTTGGAAAAAGTATTATTCCTGACTTCGATTTCCTACCACATCTCTTTTCTGCGGTGCAAAATATTTGTTTCTTAGACAATATCATAGTGCCAAAAGGACACTGATGGGAAGGAAAGTTCCTTTCTGGTGGTGATGAGTAGAAGCTGCTGGGACAGATGAAGGAGTTGACTGTTCTGAAGTATATTCCTGTCTTTCAAAAGCTGATCTGAGGAAATGCTTAGATGAGAAGGAGCATAATACTCCTGACTAAGGAAACATATGGAACTGAATATCTGAGTGGAAGTGGGGAATGTTGGGGCGGGAAACAGGCAACGAAAAGAGTGAAAAATAGTCATGAACCCAGGCTTTCAACCTCACCATATCTTTGACAGCTCATATCGCAGGCATTTGAACTTGGAAGGGAGGTTTTCAGTTGTTTTCCATTAGTATTTGGAAGTAATAGACATAACTAGGACTTTAGCTTAGTACATATTTGTCTTTTCCTTCACCTTTCTATAAAATTCTTTATTTGGCTTTTACCTGGCCTTTCTAAAAAATTGTCTGGTATGTTTCGAACCTCTGGAGTAAGCCCTCCGAGTTTGTAAGTCAGTGTAAAAGCTGATAACCATAATCGTGAACATGGAATGCTAGTAAAAGTTTTAGGAAGGCAGTGGAAGCAGATCCTCTTCCTTTATGACTTATCACAGACACCAGTTTTGGTAAAACCCTAATGTGAAGAGAATATTTAATTTGTGTTGCCTGCCACCACTGACAATTTCCCTGCAGGCTGACTAACCCACTCAGATAGGCATTTTGTGAACAGTTGGCCACATCTTCATCCTCCCTCATCGACACTCCCGGGATAGCTGAAAAGCAAGTGCTCTGAAATAGAAAAAGCATCCTTACCTCCGTTTGCTGGGGATGACGCCCATCTCCTCACTGTCTCCCTCCAGGGTGACTCTCCTGGCTTGCCACCACTCATCATCAGAGGCGTTGATCACGTGCAGAATGTCTCCGTATTTAAAACTAAGTCCTTGACTTGGCAGCCCACTGTCCTTGCTCTTGTCATAGTCAAACATGGCTCTGGAGGAAATGACAAGACAGGATGTTGTTAGGAATCTCTGGCAGCACACATTTAGGATTCACAGTTTTGATAATTCACTCTTGCCCTGAGAACCCATCATTCGTTTGCTGTCAACTCCCCGGACTAACACCCAAATCTCAGTCCACATTCATACTGCTTTGGTCACAAACTGAGGTTCGTTTTTGCTTGTCCTTGGAAGTTGCAGGGGGAGCCTCTAGACTCCTAAAACTAGGTACTTTTTTTGAAGACCATCATTCATGACAAGGTGATAATAGGAGATGGTAAAGGCAGGTTAGTACCTAAGTGAGATTTTCCCCCCCTCCCACTATGATCAAAATTTTTAAGTTACACACACACACATACACACACACACACACACAGAAAATAATGAAAAGAAGCATAGGCGTCTTTCTGAATGAAGCATTTGTGTTATGAACAAATCATCTCAGATGTGTCAGTCTGTAGAACTCTTTCTTTTATAACAGGGAAAAATGGTGACAACTTAAATGTCCACTCACAGGGGTCTGTTAATCTTCCACTTACTGGAATACTGGATCATCACTGAAATTGGACGGTTGCAGAGGTTGATATAATGACATGAATAAATGCTCAAAATACAATCAAGAAAACAGATACACCTATGTTTACGTGTGTGTATGTATGTGTATGTGTATATGTATGTGTGTATGTGTGTATGTATGTGTGCATGTACGTGTATGTTTATGTGTGTATGCATGTGTGTATGTATGTGTGTACGTGCATGTATGTGTATGTGTGTATTTGTGCATGTATGTGTGTGTTTATGTGTGTATGTATGTGTATGTATGCATGTGTATGTATGTGTATGTTTATGTGTGTATATGTATGTGTATATAGATCAAAATTATGTGAACAAGACAAATTTTTTTGCCTACCTCATCATGGCATTTATCACTCTGAATTGTAATTCTTGCTGTATGTATCATGTTTGCCCCACTAAAGAGCATTTGCTGAGCCTTTGCAAAACCCAACACACTGTAACATATATGACTGGTGGGGTGAGGGAGTTTGAAGCAGAGTTAAAACGACAACTGAGACCTTAGTAACCAACTGCCCAACTGCTGCCTTAAGGAGCTGACAGTTTTGTCTCACGTCCTGTGTTGCCCACCTCCTCCTGTATCCCCTGTTCTTACAAACCACCACCACACACAGAGCATACAATTTCTCTGGAGAAGCAGATTTTGCCACTTCCCTGTTTATTCCCCTTTGATTCCATTCTAAGGATTTCTCTAGTGTGTAGTCAATCACTAGGCAAGAAAAACTAGCTAGATCTGGAAAACAGATTTTTCTAATATCACTGAGGACCAAGAGTAGTTCTTTTCCTTTTTTTTTTTTTTTTTTTTTTAATAATGAAAGAAATGTCACATCTGCTGTCATGGCAACCAAAAAGAGCTGAAGACAGCATCTAGAGGTCTCAAATACTGCAGAAGTTGAATTATTTTGCAACACAACCCTTTCTTTCATTAACTCTGTTTCCAAGCGATAGTACCAGCTCCCAGAACGACTCACTTATACCTTGACCATTAGCACGTTCCCTCCCAAAGGCTTCAGCAAAGCCCCAGCCAGGAAAAGGGGGCTGAGAAAGGGCAGAAACCCACTGCTGATGCTGCCTCATCTCTGGCTGGGTGATGTGACATACGTGTAAATTAGTTAACATTCCTGAGCCAAAGGTTTTTGATGCAACATTAGTCCACTAACTATATTCCCATGCGGCTGCTGTGAGCATTAATAAAATACTACATACGAAGCACCCAGGTCCTGGTAGGTGCACTGTAGTGGACTGGACTATAGTAGTAAAGAAGACAGACTCAGGGGCCGCACTGTTAGGGACACGACCTGCCGATGGCTTCTTACGAGTCATATAGCCGGTCACCCAGGCCAGCTACTTGGTGATGATAAACAATGATGTACCAGTCCCTCCATGAAGGAATTGTTGTATGGATGAAGTGTTACAGAAAGCAATACATGTAAAGCATGCACAGCAGTGCCTGGCACATAGTGACAATCAGGAAGGATGAGCTGCTGTTATCATTATCGCCCCTTTCTCTTTTGAGCGTATACTCATAAAATTCTTTCTACAAATTCTACTCTGTGTACACAGTAGTTAACACAGCAGTCGTGAGGCTGTTATCCTTAAAAAGGCCTGCTTGCTAGGGTGGCCTTTAGGGGCTGACATCGGGGAACTTAGATTTTGGGAAAGTTCTCACCATTTCCTATTAAGAATGGCTCATGGTGCCTAAACTGTATGGACAATATCATTTACACTTGCGTTTCTTCTGGGAGTCCAGGAATGTGCCAGCAAAGGGTGCCTACTTGATCAGCCCACAATAAAAATCCCTAAATGTAAAAATTAGTATTCCTGTTTTAAAGATGGGGGAAGGAGACTCAGGAAGTTAAGGGACCTGCCTCAGGTCACGTGTACACATGAAAGAGTGAATGAGACTGAACCTAGAATAAGGCCTGTCTGACTTCAAAATCCACATTCTTGGCCATTTTATTATCGGGCTCCATTTCCCAGGCTGTTACCCTCTGGCTGTGCTCACAATTTAGCAGCACCAGCAACTTGTAATCCTGCCTTCAAAGCTGATCACCTCTTCCCCACAAAGTTCCTTACCTTTTAGTTCTTGTCCCAGAATTTCTTATCTTAAAAATACTTAAACCTCTGGTTCGGCTCCAGGCTCCTTCTGGATACAAAGTGTGGGGAGTGGAGGTAGAAAAGCCATCAGGAAACCTGGCAGGTAGTAGCCAAGAAGGCAGGCTCTAGGGTCAGCCTGCCTGGGTATGAAGCTTTTTAACTGGGTGACCTTGAACAAGTTACTTAACCTCTCTGGGCTTCAAGTTTTCTTAACCATAAAATTGGCATAATAATAACAGCAGCTACTTCAAAGAGTTTTGGTGAGGATTAAATAAAATACGTCAAGTATTGCAACACTAGCCTGGCACTAACAAGTGCTCAATAAAGGTTAGCTATTATTACTACTATAATTGTAATTCTGAAAAATGTACTGGGCTTTGAAGCAGGGCACCTGGGTCCCAAATGTGCCACTTAGTATAGCTACCCTGTGGACTGTGTATACAGACATCTAAAACACCTCTGTATCCTCAGGACTCACTATCGCACTGGGCACTAAGTAGATTCTCAATACAGGTCTGTGGAAATGTTTCAGAAGGTCTTCGAAAGCCCTGCTTCTCTCAAGCCTCAGCATTCCCATATGTACGATGCGTGATCAAAAAATACAGTGAATGTTTAAATTTTTAAAATTTATTACAGTAAAAGACACAGGGCCATCAATTCCCCTCAAAATACTCCCCCTCACTTCGAACACACTTATCCCATAGTTCTTGCCACTTTCTGAAGCCGTTCTGGAAGTCCTCTTTCATGAATGTCTTTATGAGCATTTAAGAAACAATGGGTGTGGAAAATGGCATGAGAAATGGGCAGTTTCCATCACGACAATGCTCCCTGTCACACATTGCTTCTGGTATGGCAATTTCTGTTGAATAAAAACATGATGGTGTGTCTTCATTCACCTTATTCACCGGATCTGGCACTGTGCGACTTCTGGCTCTTCCTCAAAGTCAAAATGACTGTGAAAGGAAAACATTTTGAATCCATTCAGGACATTGAGGCAGCCATGACAATGCAACTAAACACACTCACGAAAGAGGACTTCCAGAACTGCTTCAGAAAGTGGCAAGAACTACGGGATAAGTGTATTCGAAGTGGGAGGAGTATTTTGAGGGGAATTGATGGTAATGTGTCTATTACTGTAATAAATTTTTAAAATTTAAACATTCATTGTAGTTTTTGATCATACCTCGTAAGGGAATGGGGAATTGAGACTGTTCCCAGAGGTCCCCACCAGGTCAAATATTCATTCTCCTGTGCTCCATTCGAGTCCCAAGAATCTCTGAGGGGAGGTTTCCCACGTTTGCCTTCAACCATCAGTGTCTTTGAGGAAGGGACTCAGCAACAGGTGCTTTCCACAAGTGCTATTGCTCTCGGACAACCTTCCCCTCTAGGATTACACCAATTCAGACTTGCCAGGTCCCCCAAAACAAGCATTGACACATTTTAGCAGCTTCTGGCTCCTTTGGATATTAATGGATCCTCACATCTGGGAAAAATGCTACAGTGCCCCATCACCTAATTTAAAAAGTGATAAACTGTTTTTAATTTGTTTATGTGTTAATTCATCACAGCAACTTTTATAAAATGCCATTAAGATTCACACTTTCCACCCAGGGTGCTTTTAACAAGTCCATTAGACAAGTGGAATTAGACATGAATAATTGGTTTCCCACTCGTCCTTCCCCTCTTGCATTTCAGTGGGTGGTGGCCCCAGGCCAACCAGGGAAGTCCGGTAAGGGCAGATTGAAGCAGCTCAGCGTCCCAGCTAGGCAACAAGGCTGTGAGATACTTGGGCACCTGATTGAAATTGTGCTTATTAAGTGCCCACAATGTGGTAAAGACTCTATATTCATCGTCTCTCTCAATTTACTGGGTAGGAAGACTGTATATGGGTTATATGCCAACCTTTGGAAAGAGAAAAAACCTGGGTCTAAGTCCCAACTCTGCCATTCCTCATTGTGAATTCCAGGTATGCTACTTAACCTCTTAGCTGGCCTGTTAACCACAGGTGACCACTCCGCCATCTATGAAATGCTGATAATGATGACATTAATTCAAAAGATTGTTATGGACATACAACAATGGGATGATGCATGTAAAGTGCCCAACACCAACACTGAATGAATTTCACTTTGTTATTATTTCCGATAACAGTCCTGCCATGTGTGCATTTTTGATCTCATGAAGGAAATGAGACTCAAAGAGCTGAAATGATAAAAAGTTAGTAAGCGGCAGAACCAGGATTCAAATATAGGTAGATGCGTCTGAATCAGAAGCCCAGCTTGGATTCCCTGATTGGGAATGTTGTACTTAGACCTCGTGACCGAGGATTTCATGATTTGATGATCACACTTATAATGAATGACACCATGGAGTAGACTTCAGGAGAGAGGCACGAGTCGTTTACTAGGTGCATATTCAGTTCTCACAACTGCCCTGAAATGCATATATTAGTCCTGTATTGCAGATGAGAGAATACAGACTTGGATAATTCAAGTGACATGTCCCAAGTCACACCAGCTATCAAGTGGTGCAGCAGGACTCAACTCAAAAGCTGTCTGCCTCTGCGAGGCCTGTGAACTTCCTGCTACACCAGCTCATGTGTTGTTTTTGCAAGCAACCCTCTCCAACCCAAAACACCCGTATTCTCTTTTGGGCATAGACTGCAGGAATACTTGATATTCCTGGACCATAATAGTAGGGGCGTTCTCCATGTTGGTCAAAGGTCAAAGGATCGATTTTGGCTGAACCCCTTTAAGGCTGGTATAACAGCATGCTGAGGGTGCAGAGAACTCCCAGGGACAGAGCCACGAAGAACAAGAAACGTTGTTTGATATGTCTCATGGTTATGGAGGATATGGTAGGCAGAATAATCCCCTTCCCCTTTCCCCCCAAAGATGTCCACACCTTATTCCCCAGAACCTATGAATACGTTACTTTATATGGCTGAAAGGATTTGCAGATGTGACTGGGATTAAGGGTTTTGAGATGGGGAGATTATCCTGGGTTATCTGGGTGGGGCCAATCTAATCACAGGAGTCCTTATCCTTGGAAGAGAAGGTAGAAGAATAGGTCAGAGAGATGTCATGTGAGCAGGACTCCACTGTCACTGCTGCATTTGAGGATGGAGGAAGGTACTTTGTTATAGCAGCAATAGAAAACTGATAACAGAGGACAAATAACAGATGACTTAACGGAGGGCAGGTAGGAGGCAAAGTCCACCCCTTTGACGTTTCTGTCAAAGATTCTTTGGAATGAAAACTACTCAGCAACAATAACAGCAAACTACCGAGTATCTGTTATTGGCCCGGCCATGCGCAAAGTGCCTTTCTTTTACCTTACTGAATAATGCTACCTTACTGAATCCCTGCAAATAGCTTCAGAAACAGGTATGATTATTTTTACTTTGCAGATAAAAAACTTAAGGCTTTAATTTTTTACATTTATATTTCATCCAATTTGCACAAAACCCTGTGAGAGAAATATCACTGTCCCTATTTTCAGATAAGGAAACTGAGGCACAAAAGAAACAGCCTTTTCTTTCTCTTAAGCTGCAAAGCAGTCTGCTTGTTCCTCTCTTGGGAAGCCCACAATAGCCAGTCTTGAACGAGAACATGTCTCATCTCTTCTGCTGGATCAGAAGTTACTGAAGGTCAGCGGTTCCCAGGTCCAGCCTCTGCATAGAGCCTTTGCAAGTGCATTTATAAAGGAACAAATGAACCAGCAAGTTACTCCGCCCTGCCGTGCTGTGAACTTGTTTGGGCTGGAGAAGGTTCTGCTTCCATGGCAACTTTAAGATCCAAGAAGAAGAGTGCTTCAACTTAGTTTTCTTAGTCTCTTGAAGTCGAGGCCCTTGGCTTGATGAGATGAGACCTGGTTCTCACTTTTCCATGCAGCAGGAGAAAGAACAAAAGCAGCTAGATGAAGTCTTCTCTCCTCTCCCTCCCACTGTGCCTGGCTTCGATGGGTATGTTCCATTGTGAATGTAAGTGGCTGAGGATAGTGTAAAAGGCAGAGGTTGGAGTGAAGAGACACATTCAAGTGAGTCCACCCCTTCCTAGCTGAGTGTTGTTGAGAAAATCAGTGAACTATGTGAGTCTGAGTTTATCTATACAATGGGCTTAACCATTCCTAAATCTCAGCAGAGATTCAACAAAATGGCACAGGCAAAACATTTAGCACAATAACTGCCAGCCAATAGTTCCTTTACTTCACCCCTTCCGTACTCTAGAGATGAGTGCAAGTTTTTCTCTACAAGAATTAGAAGGAGAATGCAATACAGTGTCTTTAACTTTCTCAAAACATTTTCCCACCAGGGAGATGTGGGAAAGAATGTTAGACTAGGAGCAGAGTGATCTGGACTTTAGTTGCTCTTATTTTATGAATGATCAATTTCCAATTGTTTTCTTAAAAACATTCCTTCACCCACTTACGAATTTGATAAATAAAAAAACAGAGAAGGCAATCTGGAAGTAGGAAGAAATTTGGATGCAGTTAGGAGAGCAGGGTTCCAGTTTTGGAGTCAATTTAACCTGGCTGTGTGTTCTTGAGTAAGTTACTTGACTTCTTTGTGCGTCAGCTTCGATATAATAAACATGCCAAAAACAAAAATTCTCTCAGCTGTGTTTCAGCTGTCGTGTTCTAGGCCTTTGTTCTGCAAGACACTTTGGGGAAATGAGGTAATTTTCCATGTGGCTGACATTAACACGTGTCTCACTGGATTGTGTTTGCATTGTGAAAAATCATCCTGGGTCATCTCCTCCATCAATCCCAAAACCACTTCTCCTCTCCTTTACTGGGAGTTAACTGCCCCTCTCATAGACTCTTATATCACCCTGTATTGTGATTTTTTTAACATTTGCAAATTCTAGCTTGTTTATGGGGGACAGACATGGTTCATATTCCTCCTACCCCACAGTCTACCACATAGCAGATACCCAGTCAAAGTTATTTGCTGTTATCCAATCTGTTACCTAGACTTGTCATAGGACAATCCCTGGCATTCGACAGTTTATTTTCTTTCCTGTAAAGGCCTGGGCCGTTGGAAACAATAGGTAAGGAAGGCCTGAGTGGCATTCAGCACAGCTTCCCTGTCTTTCTGAGGAAATGATGAACATTTGGGCAACATTCCCATCTTCTAAGTCAGAGCACGTTACCGCAGGGTAGAGGGAAGCACGACTGTCCTGACTACTTCTCCCATCTCCTCAAGGAACAGTAACACACACAGCCCTGTGGACAAGCCATCGAGTCCAGACTCAGTTGTAACCTGACCACTTATTTCCCCATCTTATTTCAATAGTGAATTGTCCAAAATGGAAAGAGGGGCTAAAGTGACCAGCAAACTAGTCTTAGAGGGTGAGAACACATTAGCCTTTCCCAGTCCTTGCTAAGAGGCTATTAACCAACATGCCGTTGTTTATTGAGTGACGACTGAGCACACAGTAGGCCTTACAACATGACAGGCACTGCTCTTGGTATTTACTATCTGTGATTCAAAAGATACCCATTATAATGCAGGTATTATCCCCACACTATAGAAGCGTAAATGCACTGTGCACCATGGACTGTGGAAGCGTATCGGTTATGTCATTTAATAATTTATAACCTTAGAAGGCAAGTTTGTGCTCTTTAAAGATGCTCTTCTCATTCCTCTGCATTGTTTCCTTCTATGTAATCAGGGGGCTGGGAAAATGTCAACACCGATTGTACCCAAAGAATCAGGCAGTCACTGTCATGGCTGAAGATGGAACTGATTGGGTACCAACCAGACATCCTCACAGCTTGGGCCTTTTTGCAGTTGCGGCATTTTGATTATAATTGGGAAGAAGCATCATTTCCAGTGGCAGCAAATCCCTCTGTCTCTCTATTCTGTGTCTCCAGTGCTCCCAATTCCCCGAGGGATACCGTAGGAGCCGATTTCGTGTGTCTGGAGGCCTGTGTGTTGATTGTTTCAGACAACTCATCATCTGAGTCTTCAGGGACGAGGCCCAGTCCAGCCTTCCTTCTCTCTCAGGGTGTCTGAGCAATCTGTCAGGTTGGTTTACACTGCAGTACCGACTGACAGTTTCCCCAACAAGCCCCCCGTCTGAGGAGAGCAGAGGCAAATCTGAACCCATCCAGACAGGGCTTGAAAGACTGCAGCAAATAGTGCTTCAGGTTTCCGGGTTGGATGGGGTTGGAAAGATCAATCATCTGAAAATCATTGTCTTCTCCCCTGAATGCCATCAGCTGCATACCCAGAAAACAAAATATGGGAAAGAGGAACATGGCCAGAATAAGCAGCCCAGGTTTTACAACAGTTAGAAAAGCCCCGATGTTCAAGCCTTGTTGGTCAGGCAATCAAGACATATTAATCAAGATGTTTCAGAAAGGCCGACACAGGCCTGACTGTAGCCTTTTATTTCTGTTCTGAGCTAAAAATGTAGATGAAGCTTTGGTATTCACTCTTTAGGGTCTTACAGCCAGAAATTAGTAAGCAGGCAGTGGAGAAAAAGGAGAAATATAATGATAGGGAATTTCATTGTTGCTGATACACAATTATAATTTAAACCTTTCAATTTATATACAGAAGACTCATGTAAAGATCATGAGACGTGGACAACAGATAGTCCTGGGTTCAAAGAAGTGGTGGCTCTGCTGTTGAAGCAGCTGTGTGATTTTCATCCCTGTACCTGGGTCTCTGCAGGTGCTGACTGAGGGCCAGGAACCTCTGTCCAACAGAGTCCTTATGAGAATTACATACACAAGAGCTTTTAAAACCCAGTAGATGCTCAGTATTTATCAACTGAGTCAAATCTAAATTTCTTCCCTGTGAATTCCATTCTTTTACTTCTAGTGTTGCTCCCTGAAGCATAAACAAAGCAAGCCCATCCCTACTTTCCAATGACACTTCCTTTTAAGTATTTGCTGACTGACAAGTGATATCAGCAGCCATGGTCTGGCTTAGAAGAGCTGCTGGAGAAAGTTCATTTCTCTCATGAACATGTGAAAAAGGGGAGAAAGACATCCAAGAACATTTCCTACAACTTAGTGGTGGTGTATCGGGGTGGGGAATGAAATTCACATACCACAGTTGGGCAATTGCGTCAGCTCCCTCAATACTGAGCTCATTTTTTTTTTTTTTTTTTTTTTTTTGTCTATGAATTTTCAGAAAACTGGGTGGGAAGGACAGGCCTGGATTGAGGCAAGAGAAGACCTGGAGTTAAAGAAAACTTCATTTCAAAATCTCACATGTGTGAGATAAGGGCTCCCATCATCATCTATTGAATGAGGGCAGAGAGAGGACAGATGGCTCCTTACTCACCCCGGTAAAAAACATTGATTTAGGATGTAATTTAACTTCCACATATGGATATGAGATAATAGTCATTTAAATACTACATGCAATGTTATTTACAGCGTGCCTACTATGTGCTAATCACTGTGCTATCTGCTGAGAACTCAGCAGTAAACAAGAGGCTTGCTTCCTGGGGTGGCCGGTTAGCTCAGTTGTTTAGAGCGTGGTGCTCTTAACAAGGTTGCTATTTAAATCCCCACGTGGGCCACTGTGAGCTGTGCCCTCCACAACTAGATTGAAACAACTACTTGACTTGGAGATGATGGGTTCCGGAAAAACCCACTTATAATAAATAAACGTAAAAAAAAAATGAGGCTTGCTTCCTGTCCTCATGGAGCTAAATGCTTGATTGAGAATATAAGTAAGGGATGTAGTCATTCAGCTACTCACTTATTCATTTATTTAGTCAGCAAACAGTTATGGAGTATGTACCAACAATGATTCTAGGAGTTTGGAACCTATCAATGAATGAAAACAGACACACATGCCTGCCTTCATGGAGCTTATTGTATTCTAGTAAGAGGAAATGGGCAAAAAACAATAAACATAATAAAGAAGAAAATAATATGATAAGTTAGGAGTTAATAATTGCTATGAGAAAAGTTAAAAATAGAGCAGGGTAAGGGGGGGTGAGGATTTTGAGATGGGGTAGAATTGTGGTGGTGGTCAAGGTTGCACTTTTAAATGCAGTGGATATAGTAGGACTCACTGAGAAAGAGACATCTGAAGCAAAGCTGGAAGGAGGTGAGGGAGTTAGGCACGCAGGCATCGAGGAAACCATTCTAGGAAGAAGGAATATCCAGGGCAAAGGCCGTACATATAGTTTAAATTGAGTGCGCTATGTGGTGTCATAGGAATTAGTATGTGGTGCTACGAGGTCGCAGAGCAGGACCCCGCATCAGGTGCTCAGAAAGGAGCTGATGGCTGAGAGGTGGTAGAACATCTGCTCACCCAGCCCTCTCACTGAGCAGATGCGTCCTTCTCCTAATGGGAACCTCCTCATTAATAAGAGTAATCCCATGTCTTGAGGACTCAGCTTTCTTCCCTCCGCCTCTTCCCCTTCCTCCCTCTCCTTGGAAGCCTGCACACGAGCTGGGCCATGGAACACTCTATCTTCCTCTCTCAGACACACTCTATCACAACTCCCACAGTGCAGATGGAATTTTTCAACCAAGAATGTTTCTTAAGATTGTTTAAAAAGTAAAAGCATCGGTTGAATATAAAGAAATCAGCATAGCCTGCCACAATGTGAGGACACATCTAGACTTTGACAGGCTGTAACCTGGAAGAGGGCTTTCGCCGAACTTGACCTTGCTGGCATCCTGACCTTGAATCTATAACCTCCAGAACTGTGAGAAATACAATTTTATTGTTTATAAGCCATCCAGTTTGTGGTATTTTTTATAGTAGCCAGAAGGGACTAAGACATGCAGTCTGATGAGATCTATCCTTCATGACACATCTCCTCCCACTCCCTCTATACTCTAACGACCCTATACTCTATCTATGTTCACCTCTGGGCGTTATGGTCCTTTCAGTAGATTTAATCAATAATATCAAAGAAGGAAAAAATACCAAAACTTTACAAAGAACCTTTTTTACCTTAGAGTATCCACAATTTATAATTCTAATTTCTTATCCCTATATAGTGCAATTAATATGCCATTTTTATTTTACTTTTCTAATTTATTACATAATTTTCTTTATTGTTATCTGGTCTACATATCATTTTGATAAGTATATATTATTCTACAAGCATTCTCCAAATGTTGAGCCATTTCTAGGTAGTAATTGTTTTAAATCCAACTTTGTATCAATTTTTCTTCCTTTCCTCTTAAATTATTTCTTTAAGATATAGTTTTATTATTACAAAGTGGGGCGACCAAACCATAAGCCATATACATTTTTGACTACTAAGAATGTCAGATTATTTTACATAAAGATTATTATACTCAGTGAAAATGCCATCAGTAATAAATGAACATTTCTGTTCTGCACTACCTTAGAGAATCTTTGTTAACATGATTATTGGAAAACTGGTTAAAACCAGAAGAGTATCTAAGATGGTGAAAAATTCAAACCTCATGTGCTAAGAGGCTAAAAGGGTCCTGGAAACTATTTTCAAATATCTGAAGTAATATTACCAGACATTGACGCACGGGACCAGAGTTCATGGTCGTGGACCTGCAAATTCATAGCTTTGTGACCTTGGGCAAGCCAATTAAGTTTAGGTTTTCTCAACTATGAAATGAAGGCAATAGAATACATAATATCTCTGTGATAGAATTCTATGATTTTAAGTTGTTTAAGGTATTTACAAATTTTTAAACAGTAGGAACAACTTTGTAACAGGAAAATAAGCTGTGGAGACATAAATATGTACCCTCTCAGGAAATAAGACATGAACATACAGAAAACTTAATAGCAATAACATATGCAAACAAGAGCTGAAGATAATAAAGTAAAGGGGCTATGAGATCATTTCATTGCAAGATTAATTGCCAAATAAGCAGAATTTGGGGTACTTGCTCCATGATTTAACAAAAGGGAGCCTGGGCTCTAGAGTCATACAGACTTGAAGGTGAATCTTGCCTCCTCCACTGAATCTGTATGAACAGGGACAAGCTATTTAATCTCTGTCACTCAGTTTTCTCATCTTTAAAATAGAATAGATAATAATAATACCTATGTTAAAGGCTTGTGGTAAACATCAAATGGAATAATATTTATGAAGTCCTAAGCATGGTATCGTACTTGAAAAACATATTATTATTGTTTGTGTGTGTTGCTGTTATTGTGTCAGGGTGAGCTTTACTCACGTTGTTGAATTAGAGTTGGTTCTTTGAAGCTGAGTAGTTATTCCAGTAAAGAACAAAGGGAAATGATACCGCAAATGGTATTCTTCATTGAGCATGAAGATAGACCAGAATCTTCAGGTTCCTTCCATCACTAATGCTCTGTTGTCATTAAGAACAATGAATTCTGTGTGTGCGTGCTTCATTTTTTGCATTACCTAGGTGGCGATTATATCTGCTTAAGTTGCTTGATGTAATGCTTAGACTAACAGGAGATAAAAGTTGATTGCGTGCATGTTTGTCTTTTGATTTATTCAAACGTGAGTTTCTGCAATAGACATTGTACTAGGTGCTGAAAGATACACAGAAAAGCATGAGACATGCCCCTCCCTTCTTAGAGCTTATAGTAAGGGAGGGGATTATAATATTAGATACAAATGAAAGCTAAAGCACTGTATAAAGTTAGAAAATAGTTTAAGATTATAATTATTGTATTACTATTAATAATCATTTTTACAGAATTCAAGGTAGACACAGTATTTATTATGCCTGTCCTTCAATAAACTAAAATATCAAACAATAAAAAAAAAGAAAGAAAAAAGGAATCAGCATAGAATCATTCTGCCAATTTCAATCCATTCTTTGAAACTTGTGACTTTCACTGGGAACCCTTCCCGAGCGTCTCCACAGGGCTATCCATTCCCTTCTCCATTCCACGTTGCTACCTTGCACGTGGTCATAATCTTGTACTTAGCAGGATACATTTTAGTTGAGTTGCCTGTGGGTCTATTTTTCTAAACTGCTCAGCTCCTGAGGGTTAGGAGAGAGTCTCATTCATCTCTGTGTCTCTTGCACTGAGCACAGAGGAGGAGGCGCTCGCAACATGAGGCTAAATTGAACTGAATTGAATTCAGAACCCAAGCTGTGTGACCTTGGGAACATTACTTCATCTCTTTGGATCTCTTGTGGTACCTCATCTGGAAAATGCAACAGTAGAAGCAGTACAACCTGTAGAGGAAACCAAGGGCAGTGCACCCCGAATAATGAGTGTAACGGTCTCCCGCAGCCACACACTTCTATTGGACTGGCCAGATATTGTGCTCTGCAGGATCCCAATCTTCTCTGGATAGTTCCAGGGGTTAAGCCACAGAGCAAAGGAATGTTTTTGGAACCCAAGCTCTGGGTGATAACTTGTAAAGCTGCAATTTCATCTGTCATGAGGAACTTCCCATGACCTCTGATTTTAGCGGGGATATGTGCTAGAAGCTTCACAGAAATAGCAATCCTCTAGGCTCTGCCTCATGGCCATACATTGGCTAGTGTGCTCCTTGTCTTGAACCGAAGGTTAGAAATGATAAACATAACCAGGAAACAGGCTTAGGTTGCTCGTAGGTATTTGATCATTGAGTCTTAGGCCTAGCGACAACTGGCAGAGGAATCCTTAGGTAAAAGGAATGAATGCTTGATTCCCATCAAATTTGCCAAGGGAAAGCAGGTATTGGACTTGGAAGAAATGCCCTCCAGAGTGGTAATTTGGAGTAGTGGGAAGCAGGACTTCCCGTTTTACAGATGGGTGAGCAACCTAAGGGAACTAACCTGTGAAGTTAATCAAGGTAGACTGCTTGGCAAGGAAGAGCCTCACTGCCTGGGGCAGATTTAGATCAATTCTGGCAGGAAGAACTATCCACATGGGGATGTTTTCAATTTTATTTAATCAGTTAGGGAAGAAGGAGTTACCAACATCAGGTAAGGGGTAGGGGAGGATATGGAACCTATAAAATACGGAAAGAAATATGTATTTGAGTGAAGTGATTTGTTTGATAATCCACAGAGATGTGGGCTTTTGCAATTTCATGGTAAAGTCACAAAGTTCAGAATTTCTCTAAATTGCCTTTAGTGGTAGTCCCTTACTTAATCCAAAGACTCCCTCTGGGATTTATTATGTTTCTTTGCTCTCTCTCTCTCTCTCTCTCTCTCTCTCTCTCTCTCTCTCTCTCTCATATTTTCTTGTTTTCAAAATCTGATACATTTAATGAATAACTCTTTTGGTGGCTTTAAATAATTTCCAGTAATATTGTTTTGATAAAACTGTTAGAAGTTCTTAAAAAATATATTTTATTGTTGTCTTCTGTCAGCCTTTTAAAATATATGACATGAAAATACCAGTTATGAACTTTTTCCCCCAGGTAAAGGCACTTTAGTCAATCTATTATCTGAGAGTATGGGATTGTAGAGGAGAAGGAAATGGGGCAGGAAACTAACAGTCATTGAGCGCCTGCCATTGATTAGCCACTGGAGTAGGCACTTGACATATATTGGCATGGAATAATAAGAGCACTGTGAATTTGTTATTAATCTCTCTATTTAGAAATTAAATTAAAAACCCTGAAAGCCAACTTAAAAAATGAGGTTTACAGATATTAAGTCATTTGACCATAGTCACCTAGCAGGTAAGTGGCAGTGTTAGGAATTGACGCCAGTTCTGTCTGTCCTTTGTGTCTGGACTCTCCACTGTATGTCTGCCTCTGGAAAGCATGTTCTCTCCCAGAGAGGAGGATCACATCCTTAGCTGTCATGGGATGATTGATTAATTAAAGCACCTGCTTTTATATTAACATTCATTTATTCAGCATACATGAGTTAACCACGTAGTAAATGTAAAAAATCAGTGCTAGATGCTGTGTGTGTGTGTGTGTGTGTGTGTGTGTAAAACCTGACCCCCTCCATCAACAAGATTCTAGTCTGTATGGGAAATAGTCTTGTGCACAAATAATTACAGGACAAGGTATTATGGAAAGAGGGCATAAAAGAATGATGAACAACATGCTACTGAATAAATTGAAGAAAGATTAACATTAATTCCAATTATCAGACAAAGTTTCATGGAAAAGATGGCATTTGCAGCAAGCCTGGAGGAATGCATCCGACTTGGCCAAAGAAAGATGAAAATAAAGAACATCAGAGGCTGAGGAAACAGAATGAATAAAAGCATCAAATACAAAAGAATGCTTTGGGTTTAGAGAATTATGCAGAATCCCTGCAGTTTACTGAGTTTGCTTGGGTGTGTGATGGGAAATGAGGCTACAAAAGTAGATGGAGGACAGTGTAGTGAGGAATTTGAAAGCCCTGATGAAAAGCTTAGGTATCATTCTGTATGAAAAGAGTCTTACTCTCATAATCTCACTGTTCCCACTGTGTGTACGGGCAGAATAGAGGGCAATAGTAGCCGTTCATTCCTTATGCAGAAATTCAAAGAATGAACTTTGTTTTGGATATGGTCAATTAGTGGAGAAATCAAGCAAGTGGTTGGAAATGAGAATTTACACTCATGAGCAAGGAAAGTCTAGAGATAGATTTAAGTTATTAGCCCAGGCTGCACTGAAATCATGTTTGACCCTCTACCCTTTTCTCTCAAATTAATAGAAGACTAGATTTTAGCCAAGTACATTGACATGTAGCTAAAAGATAAAAGTTCTTTTATTTCCTTGCAGCTAGCTGTATCCATGAAGCAATGATCTGACACATAAAAGGTAAGGAGTAGTGGTATGTGGCACTTCTGGAAACTCTACTTAATTGGAAGATGTCATGTTCTTGTCCTGCTTTTCTTGCTTTTCTCAAAACACATGCATTGACTGGTGCCCTCGCAACCCCTTGGGACACTGAGGACCAGGGTTCACCCTAGGAATGGCAGGAGGTCAGTGCCAGAAGGAGCCTGGAGGTTCCAGACAAATCTGTGGCCTGCCACACTAACCCTGAACAGCCGACCATGATGCTTCACACATGCATGAAATAGACAACAACTTTTTGTTTCAGTTACTGTTATTTTGGGCTTTTTATATATAGTCAAAAGGAATCATTTCTGATGTACAATGAGATTAGAAAAGACTGCCAAGTGAGAGTACAGTGGGAGAGAGGAGAAGGATGGGGTCGGAACATTGGAGAGCACCTGCATTTGAAGAAGTTCAAGAACAAGGAAAGTTGAGAGTCAAAACCAGGTTAAAGGAGGAATGTTTATGTGAGTTTGTGTGTGTGGGTGGGTGGGAGCCGGTGGTGGAAGTTCTACACAGTTTAAAATGTCTGTTTCTAAAAATAAGAAACAAAGTGCTGATGGTGGAGCCAGTAAAAACTAGGGTGAGTCAGGCCACTTCCAAGACAAAGGATTGGGTTATGCAAGGCCAATTTCTTCTCTTAACTTTCCAATCGTTTAATTCATGCTATCTCCCCTGGGGTAGAATGATCAGGAATGGAAAGAATGTCCATGAAAGGGGATATCAAGAGTGGGGAAAAAAGTGTTCTACCACAAATAAAGTAGGGTCTTTGATTATAGCTGTAGTTGAGAATAAGTGTACCTTAAATCATTCTTTGCCCTGCCTTTTGCACTGTAAATGAATGACCCTTCTTGTTCTGGCAGAAACTACATGAAGCCCCAAACCTGCTTATTGGTAATCACAAGGGGCTGATGGTGAAAACTGTTGCTGGCTCCCTGTCCTGTGCTCTTTCTGTGCTTCTGCCCCCTCCACCCCCGCTCCCACCACACACACACACAGACCTTCAGATCCAAGCACTGGAAGCCATTTGTAAGACTTCACTAAGTTCTACCGATAAAGGGTAATTCTAGTTTTCCTCAAACACTGTAAGCCTTATTATTTGTACTGTAGCTTAGTGGTAAGAGTTTCTTCGAGGCTCAAGTATGTTTGTTAATTTTTATTTTCAAGAATAATACACAGTGCCAACAGTTAACAAAGCACCTTCACATATGTTATTCAGTCCTCATGGGGACCCCATGGAAGAAGCAATTTTATTTCCTTTGATTGACACCGGGACTCAGAGAAGATGACGAAGAGAAGGCAGATGACGAATATGATAATAATATAAATAGCTATCCTTTACTGCGGGACTACAAAGTACAAGGCAGAGTGCTAGGATCATAACAATTTTCCTAAAAACATTCACAGCTATCCTGCAAAGTTGGATTTAGTAGTCCCATCTATAGATAATAAAACTGAAATGCTAAGAGGTGAAGTGACTTCAAGGTCACCCACTAGTAACTGGTTGAGTCAATATAAAAACTAATAATGACTTCTGGTTCCAAATCCTTGGCTGTCTCATCTGCCTGACACTGAATGTGACACTAGGGAGTAGTTCTGGTACACGGACACTCACCCGTTGCCAGCATTTTTCTTCATATAAATGTCAGCACTGACCCTGTGATGCCTCAGGAAGCTGTCATTTACCTTAATCTTTCTTGGGGAACTATTAGGTAATAGATACTAGTTCAGACATTAGGTTCATTGAGACCTCTGAAAGAAGCCTGCGCTAGAAACACAGGTCTGTAATTAGCGAGCACCATTACTGTTTTTACTTGAATAAGGACAAGAATGTTTAAAATGGTGGGATTTAATTAGTTTATTTTTATTATTGTGCCAATGGAACTATTTAATATTATTTCTATGCAAACGGGTGCACAATTTAGTACAATCTGTGCTTTCAGTATATCGAAAGCATAAATAACGCAGGAAAACAAGAGAACCACTTGGTGAGGTTTAAGTAGGTTTTTCCTTTCCTCCAAAAACTTTGGTGTTCTTTCATGTTTCTTTTTATTCTGACTAGAAAGGATGAACTAGCATGGACCAGAACTTTATAGCAAGCTCCAGCTATTCACGCTTCTGGTGCCTCTCACTAATCAGCATTTGGTCTGTAGGATCCTATTAGTAGGTTGTTCTCTCCACATGGGGAGTTGGCAGTAACATTTTTATTCCCCAATGTTTACTACTGGGTTTGACTTTGAAACTTTTACATTAAATGTTCTTGGATCACTCCCTTATTGAAACTGAGAAAAGTCTTTGAAATAAAAATCCAAAGGGGTTTAGGATGTTTCTGACATAGTTTCTTAATAAAGAAAAGTCACTTAGAGTGTTAACAAAGAGTGTATGTGATGGTTTTGGAAGTTCTTGCTTCACCTTACCTGCTGTCTATCTCTAAAAGTTGTAGAAGAAATTCTAAAATACAACCTTCTGTAAAACCTGATGAGGAGACAGGGGCGTAACAGTATTAAGAGCTACTTTTACTTAGCAGCTACCACGTGCTGGGCTCTGTGCTAAGCAGTTCAGAACCATTATTTTGAGTTCTCACAAGAACCTTACAAGGGAATGGGTTTTATTATTATCGTTGTTTTATAGATGAGGAAATTAAAGACTAGAGAGGTCATCCAGCTTGAGTCAGGATTCATCTGATCAAAAAGGAGAGCTTATCTTTTAGAGTCGTTGTGAGAATGAAATGAGATAGTGTTTTCCAAAGCCTTGGCATGATGCAGCATTGCTGCTTAAATTAAATTAATATCATCTTATCTCGATATCCCTTTCAGTAGTCGTCTCAAGCATGGCACCGTTTCCTTAGCATTCAGATTCCTGAAATACTTCTGTCTGAGAGAAAACTGACAGTGACATGTTACACTGTTTTGATTTAGTCTGCTGGCCAGAATTTGTTGGCTGCTCACCCTGGAACTGTTCTTGGAAATTGCTTGGAAATTAGTAAAATAATCCTAATTATTTGTGTGTTTTGATGATAAAATCCTTGGCAGATATGTCCATGTTGGGTATGTTAAACTTAAAATGTGGGTCTTATGACAAGGTGAGGTGTGAGTCTGTGATACTTCTTTTTTTTTAAACTTTCACCCAATAATTTATTTTAGCAAAATAGATAAAAATTGTACACATTCACAAGTGTCCTCAGACACCATAGACAGAAGTAGAGTGCACCGGGACGGGCTTCAGAAGCCCTAGATCTCATTCACAGTTCTGTCCCTGACCAGCCAGCAGGGTGGCCTTGCCCATGCCACTCCTCCCCTCATTGCTCCCAAACATGTCACTTGTAAATCTGGGCTCCAGGATCTAAATTCTTTTTTTTCTTTAATCTGACATGATGAACCAAGCTCCGTTGGGGAAAAGTCGGCTATTTGTCACCTAATATTAGAGACAGAAAAGAAGGAAGCCTGGTACGTATGTTTCTGGATCTTACCAGGGGACTTAATTTCCCACCCACTGAGAAAAATCTTCTTGAACAGTGATGTGAGTGGAAGGTTGTTGCATTAATTATTAGTCATCAATCTACTTGTTTTGAAAAGATTGATGATCTTTGCACAAGGGTTAAGATATAATAGCTCCACAATATCTCATAAGGCTTACTCTTTAATTATCATAATCATTATGCTAGCCAAGACAGAAATGTAATTGGCCACAAACACAAGAACAAGTTTTTTTCTTCTGAACTAATTGGGTCAAGGAAAGGGACTTGAATTAATATCTTTTAGTCATGGTCTACAAAGAATTTCATTTCTTGTTGCCATTGCACTCCATATATACTCTAATCCAAGGAATTTACAAAACCGTGTTGTTACTGTGCAATAATCTGTCTCCCAAATTGGCCTGGAAGCTCCTTGAAGGCAGGGAGGGACCCATCTTAATGACTATGGTATCACCAGTGACTAGCATAGTGCCTGGCACACATCTCTTGTTATACAATAATTAAGTTAACAATTTTGAACTATCATGTGATCTTGACAAACCCAGAGGTCACCCACCTTCAGTACTTGGTTACATCAGAGGTTATATTACTATGATTGTACTGAGGAATTAGTTCAGATTGTAATCTGAATCCTTCAGAAAGGCTGCATCCTTAATTCACCTCTCAAATTGGTTACTCAGCAAGTGGACTGAAAACATTATACCTCCCCTTCTCCCTACCACACTGCTTTTGGAGTTAAATAAAACACTTTGATTTGCATCCAGAAAATTAAGAAGGACAAAAAGGCAGACAGTGTAATATTACAGGATCTTTATGAAGTCCTTGAGCAATTTGAAACTTCAGTAACTTAGGTTAAGAGTATGATAAATGCAACCTATAAATCATATTTGAAAGCAAACTGGATTTTCCAGAACTGGTAGGAATTTCTGTTCAATGCAGAGTACATAGTGGCACATTTCCCAGAGTGTGTTCTGTCACTGAATAACTATTTAAAAGCTGGATTAAACAACATTTGTTTACTACAGGGCTCTTCAGAGCCTTTAATGTAATCATTTGCATTGGGAATCTACAAGGTTATATGATATGTAACTGTTTCATGAACGTTTGTAACAAATGATTTAGGAGAGCACATCTTAGAAAACACTCAGTTCAACTCGGAGATTTCATAGGTACGGGTACTATTGAATTGTTTACCAGATAAGGAGATTTATTGAAAGGTAGTCAAATACAGTACTTAGTATAAAGCCAGGACTAGATTTCAAGTGGTCTGGAAGAGTATACTTGCTCCCACCCTGCCATATTGCAGACCACTGCTAGCCAATGAGAGAACTTTCTGCAGTAGCAACATTGTCCCTTCTGTTTCATGAAGCGACGTTTGTTTGCCCGATAGTTAATGATGTTTTAGTGCAGTGAGTTCCAATCTCTGAGACAATTTTGATTGCTAGTACAAAATGACTTTCATAGAAATATAATTTCCCAGAATAAGGGTACACAGAGAAGCGTGGCTTAAAATCCACCTTTTAGGCATTATATAATAATGGGAGAATAATTGCTCAGCTGTTGAATAAAAACATCTGGTGAAAATCATGAATGATAATGGATGCTGAGGATAGAGGAATTAGGTCCAATTTCCAAACAAGCCAGTAGCTCTCTGTTGTGTCTATGGGCACCTGTCCTGAAGCCTAAGTTCCAGCTGACCTGTTCAGAATTCCTTCTTTTCTGCCCATCAAATTCCAATCACATTCTTTAGGATCTCACTCAGGTGTGATTTTTCTCCTTCCATGTCTTTTCTGACAATTTCACTCTTGTTCCCCTATCTTCCACAGTCCTTCCTTACTGATCTCAGTTGGATGAAATGCCATGTGATAGACCTGGAAGAGCTAAGCAGACCAGATTTGAATTCTGGCTCTACCTATATTTGACCATCTAGAAAACCTTATAGTGTTCCTGTAAAGAGTTAAACACACACACACACACACACACACACACACACACACACACACACACATTCATATACTAATGCTTAACATAATGCCTAGCACAAAAATGTTTATAGAAATAATTCTCTTTCTCTGTAATTATTGCTTGTGTGGTAGACTACCATTCTGCCCAACTAGTCTAAAAGCTAAGGGTAATATGGAGATATATATATATATATATATATATATATATATATGTACATATATATATATATATATATATATGTATGTATGTATATCTTTCTCTTAAACTATCCACAATGCTAGAAACATTCTTTCATTCAAAATGAACCTGTTAAATGACTCCTAGTGAAAGAAAAAAAGAATGACTCCTAGTAACTGATGAACATCTCTCACAGTAGGTGTTTAAAATTTACTTTATTTTTATCTTATGGTAAGTCTTAAATGAGAGTAAACTACATACAGTACAGTATGCAAATTTCTGTGAACAATGCCTAAGCAACTAGTAAGCACCATAATTATCACCACTATAAAGTATATACATTTGTCTCATTGCTCTGCTAATACTTGGGAAGGGCTATTTACTTTATCTTGACTCATCTCAAGGGTTAGTGAGTTTTGCCCAGGAATAGCAAATTCAATGGAAAACTATTCCCTCTTAGAAATGGAAACAGGAAGACATAAACAGGAAGGAGTCATGTGATGCTTGAGCTTTAGGTGACTCATGGTGAGCCTGGAGTAAATAGGTATTACAAAATTCAACATGCACAACCTCAGAAGAGAGGCACAAGGATGAGTCACACAGAATTAGATTCCTAAGCAGAATACTTACTTGACTTCACCAAGTCTTTGGTTTTCTTGGCAGTGGCCCCATGGACTTAAAGCTAAACTTTTTACAAAAGTCCTTTTTAACCTTCTGTTTCAGACCATTGTTTTTCAGAAGCAGCAACAGAGTGAAAAGAATGTTGGATTAAGAGTTTGAAGACTGGTTTTGTCTCCACCATGTATTGAAGGGAAGATTTTGATCTTTCTATGCCTTCATTTTCTCGTCTATTAAATGTGATTTCATCCAAAGAATATTAATTACTTTTTTTGTGCTAAACATGCACTTGTTTTTAAGGTGCTGGGTGCTGGACCCAAGAGGATAAGTAAGGCAGAGTCTAATGGGGAAGACAAAAAAGTAAATTGATGATCAGAGGACTTCAGAGGTTTAAGCAGAAGACCTGCTTCTATCATCATCTCCTTTTTGTGTTTCCTTTTTTTATTAATGAGAAGATCAAACCAGAAAGAGTTAAATTACTTGCCATTTTTACAAAGGAATAACGCTAGTTTTCACAACACCACAGTTTCGAGTGTGATCATCAGACTCCTTCAAAGGTCTGAAATATAAGTTTTTCTTTCTTTGAATAGTAGCATTCCTGAAAAGTCACTTATAAGTTCTTTTTTTAAAAAAAATCTATTTTAAGTACAGTAGAACAGGTTCCTGTTGAAAGATTTCTATTTCCTGTTTCTTTTTGTTCTGAATTTGACTTGTTTAAAGAATGAGGTACATCTAAATCTTAAGAAGGTCCACGGAGGCCATTACAAATCACAGTACGAATTTCTTTCTGACATCTCACGTCAGAAATCTCTGAGGGCGTATATGCCAGATAGACCAGTACAGGAAAAATGCAACGAGTACAGATTAGGAACCAGAATAAAAATCTAAATACTAGTGACCACCTTATTATTGTTTGCTGTATGTGTTAGGTCCTTGACATATTACCTTACCTTATCCTTTTGACATTTTTATCCCCTTTTTTGCATGTGAGGAAATTGAGGGTCAGAGTGGTGAAGTGACTTGCCTAGGTCACATGACAAGCGACTGTGGATGAGATGCTGATCTGGGACGCAAACTCTGTCACATAATGATTTTCCCAGGACATGGTGCGAAGTAGAGGGCAAGGAGGGTCAAAACCTCCTTCATCCTGATGAGCCAGGCAGCAAGAGGGGAGAATGGGGATTTGGGGTGAATAGAACAACATCCCCTCAAAATGGAAAAAAGATTGCCTAGAGAGGGAGCCGGCTTAACACAGTGGGATATCAGGAAGATGTCTGCTAAGGCAGCAGTTTCATGGAAAGACTTGGCCAAGTCAGTCAGAGAAATTCATCCTGTCTGGAAAATTTCTTCAAGGTGCAGGAGAGCAGGCCCATCTGTTTAAACAGTACAGCTCTGTGGTGATAGCTTCACGAGGATATGTTAAATAAGATCCAGACTTCCAGGCCACCTTCCCCCAGGAAAGCAGAGAATGAATTGAGTGTATATTCCCTCGTCTCTAAAAAAGAAGTTAAATCTATGGCTGGTCACTTCCTGTAGCCTTCTGTTCAAGCTGTTAGGACAGTGTTTGGAATATGATAACTGCTTAATACCTACTTGCTGCTATTATTCTCAAGATCTGTAACTGTCAAGCACACTGAACATGGGTCCCAGCAGTCTTGCACCTTCCCCTGCAGTACCTCTGACCCATGTGCCAATTACAAAAACCCCCTGGGGAGCATGAGAAGTCTACACCCACAGTGCACAAGTAAAACTCTCAGAGCCACTGTTTATTACCCGATAAAAATTCATATTAATTCCTAGGATGTCTGTAATGAATCTGACAAGATAACATAAGGACTCGGCAAACTGAAAATGGCTATTCAAATGCGAAGGAATGTCAACACTGTTATTACTATTACTGCTTATTGCTATTTTTAAAATAATAAGAGAACACATATTCTCATTAAAACATTTTTCTTAAGGGTTTCGGTGAATTTATGTAATCATTTTGTTCTGAGGAATATCTACCAAGAGCTAAACAGTAAGGGGGAACAGTGGGGAAACCTAAGCTTAGGTTAAATGGCAGATGAGTTCTTATATTTAAATAAATATCTGTTGGTTTTGCTTTTTAAATAATAAATTTGTTTTTGTTTATTTATTTTATTTAAGTGATTTTGTCAATAAATATTTATTAAACAAGTTACCGTGCAAGAGGCCACAGAGTAATATTTTAAGAGCATTAGAATTTGAAAACAACAACAAAAAGAAAACCCTGGTCCACTTAGGAACTTTCAAACCCCCATCCCCTGCAAGGGTAATTCAGGCCTGTTAAAAAGTGACCTTGAAACCATTTATGTACCATTCTGAGCTTCCTTTTCCTCACCATTGAAATAGAAATTGCACCACCCACTCTGTCTACTCAAGGGAATTTGTGAAGATTAAATAAAATAATGGACTATGCCAATGCAAGGTATTGCTATTTGGCAGAAGAGAAGTGTGCGAGTTGCATTAATAAACTAGAATGATGGTTTACTATATATAGTGAGAAATATTACTTATAAGTGGACTGAGGCTGTTCATTGCATTCTCTTTCTGCAGGAAATTCTAAGTGAACAGCTGATTGTAGTCAGAAGGATGATAGAGATTGGTATGGGATCAGAGGTAGATTTTAATGCCTAATGTCATTGATATGCTTGCATGATGTGTTGACCTTAATATATTTATATTTCTTGTTTAGCTTCTATTGATATTAAGTACCCATTTTAAAAAGTCGTATTTCTAAAATACACATAATAATTGGGAGACATGATCACAATATAATGGTATATACATAAAATAGGCAGAATTCTATATGGTTGATTCTAATTTTGTTTTACATATATATAAAATGCAAAGTGTACACACTAAAAAAATACTTCCTTTTGAGTGGTAGAATTATGAGTGAGTTTTATCTTTGTCTTTATATTTTTCTCATTTTCTGTAGTTTTTATTCATGTTAAAAAAACTTATTTCAATTAGGGAATCCTAGAAACTTCACTCCAACTTACTGTAAGATATTCTTCTTGTTTATTTTTGTTAATATTTGAAAAGCATGGATGCTTTGACCTTGAGATAATTTGTTATGGACAAGTTCCTGGTTGGGGTGGGGGTAGGGGGTTGGCAAATAGACACTGGGTAATATGAGGAGTTAAGACAGAGGTAGAAAGATCAGGAGTGTGAGTCAGTGATAGGAGGCATACTATGACCATCTGTATAACTCAAGTATTTACAGAAGAGGGCTGAAAATTGACTGAAAAATCCCTGAAAATCCCTAAAAAAACTGAACAAATCTCTTACTAGACATAAAACTCAGGAACTCCTAACAAGAAAGTAAGATGATACAGACAGGTAGCAGACCTACCTTCCCTTACTCAAGGCATTTGTATACCCAGCTCCAAAACCCAAAAAGCTACAAGTACAGTAAGGGTGTAAAGCATTCTCAAATCAGAGGGTCTTTAGAGAACTTCAGAGCCATGCTCAACCACTGGGGAATGTGTTCTACCATGTATAATGGCCAGACGTGCAGCCCCTGCTGAGATCGGGAGGCAGATCACTCCATAGTGAGGCAACTCAGCTCTTTGTTGTTGGGTCTCATGCTTAGATAAAATAATCCTTCTTTCTTATGAACCAACTACTTAATGCTAGTAGCAGAGAATAAGTCTATTCTCTTTTCTGCATGATAGCCATTCAAATACTTAACAATAGTTACACTAAGAACTTGAACTTCATTCTGCTGATTTCAAAAGATTACTTCCTAGCATCACTTTATAGCATCATTAGAGCCTCCTAGTTCATTGGAATTATTCTGTCGGATTAAATATTTCATGTGCCACCTAGTTCTTTAATAGCGTCCCATGATTTGAAAATGGTATACTCTTTTATCCTTGTTACCCAACTAATTAATTTTTTAGTCTAACCCAATTAATGTCTTTTTTGTTTGTTTATTTTAGATGTAAATATGCATCACATTATTAGAACCAATTTATGATCATAATTATGTAACATGATTTATCCCATCAAAATGATTATAAAAGAGCAATTTAAAAATAGTGATTACAGCCTCCAATAGAAGTTAGATTCATGTCTTAGGCATCTCTTAGGCAGACAAATGGCCAAATTATTATGACTGTAAGAGATGTGGCTACAAGTATCTTAACGCTGAGTTCATTAGGAGAGGGGCATAACTATAATACATATTTGGCATAAATATAATTCAGGAACAGTATAGAACTACTTTCTCATATCGAAGTCTATTTACTATTAAAACTGCTTTGATGAATAACATGGTATTTTTTTTTTTTATAGAACAGACTGACTACACCTTGCATCACACCATAAAAACACAAAAATCAGTATCTTTATTCACAGAAACATACTTTTGAAACCTGAGAGAAATCTAATCTAATAAAGGTAACATTTTCTTTTTAGAAGAATAAGTAGGAATTTTGTTATTTATGTGTTTTCTATCTCCTCTCATTTCAACACCATCTTTTGCTAAAATGAAGGAACTTTTTATTTGCAATGAGCAAACTGAACCATAATATTACATGTAATTGGGTACATTTGAATGGACAATGGATGAAAATTTGTCTCTCAATATAAGATAACTATATGTATATGATTCATCCCTAGTGAAGCACAATTAACTTTACAACAGTGCTTGAAAGTAGTATAGCAAAGTTGATGGAACATAAGATTTATTAATATGAATAGATTTGGCTTGAATTCTAGCTTTATGTCTCATTTGGTTTGTAAACTTTTGAGTTTCATGTTCCTCATATGTAAAATAATGTTAAAACCTACTCAAGTGGATGTTGTAATGATTAAATAGATTAATATATAATACGATTTATCAGAGCCTGGCATATGTTAGACATGTTCATTTCTTTGCCTTAAACTCTTTAAACCTAGAGAAGGTAACGACCTGCCTTCCTTTCACCACATTCTTTTGCAGGCAGGCATAAAGTTATGAAATTTGAGACAGAGGAAGGTGAGAGTCTTTTTGAAGTCAAAGTGAAGCTCAAATGAAAGTAGATGTATTTTATAGATATAGCTGCTTTATCAGCATGTATTGATTTAAAAAATCATTTGGACCTATTTCAAGCAATTTAAATTCTATTTGCAGGTGATATAGAACAGTTTGAAAAGATATTCTTGTATGCATAGGCACTAAACTTGTTTCAAGTGTAGTTGATATTTGCCTACAAGATTTTTTTTAAGGTGAGAAATGAATGCATAGGGTATTCACACTCTAGAGTTAGAGTCACACTCTAACTTTTTAAAAAAGCCTTTTAAATTTTTTATTTGCTGTGATCTGAAAGTTTCTCCAGTCACCTTTAGAAGTGCCTATTTTCAGGTGGTCTCTATACACTGTCATGTTGCCCTGAACAAGCAGAATAATCAAAGTATTATAGATTCACTTTACCCTGAACTGAATCAATCTCTTCTGATTCCAATGCTGATGGACAAGCTTCTACCTCTGCCATAAGAGCCCACAACTAGAACTGTTGTCTTCAAGAAGACACCATCTTGGCTATGCTCCAGGAATCAGGAGATTGCTGCTGAAACTCTTGGTTCATTATACAGCTCCTAGATCAGCGTAGGTAAAAAGTGGATGCCATGAGCCTAGCCACTTGATACTCATGAAGCTATTGACAAAACCATGGAAATTCAGAAGACAGTACAGAAAACCTAACACATTGCTATAACCGCTGTGTTTGTCAGAAAAAAAAAATATGCAAAAGGAGTAAAGCTTCCAACTCATTTCCATATTTCAAGACTTGACTGAGTGGATATAACTGGCTGAACCTCAAATACATCTGACGGCCTAGAGACATGGCATCTGCAAGGGCATATGGAATATGCAGTGTACAGCTTTCAGCTTTAAAGATATAAGAATGGATTTTCATTGCGAGATGGACAGAGTAACAGAAATTGGATTTTACTTCCTGGCTCAAACAACCAAAAAAGAAATAAAATCAGACAAGCTATATGAAATACTACTTTCCCAGAAACTGGACATCAAACAGTGAAGGGCAGTGATCCTTAAGAGATGGCAAACAAATAAGGTAAGCCCTACAATTGCCCCAGCTTACTACCTTGAGAAAGTTTCCAGGCCACCAAGCAAAGAGTCCATCAGTTGAAGAGATGAATCTGAGAATTAGAGAAGAGAAGAGAGCTACACAGAGAAAAAGTCTGGAAAAATGCAGAGAGTCACCCTTGGGTATTCAGTGGAGTATTGACTGGCACATATATGTGTGAGGAAACTACCAAAGGCCAGAGAAAGGCCACCTGAATGGCTATAGGGAGCAGTACACGACAATCACAAAGGTCCGGGAACAGTGCCAGTTATCTTTAGCCAAACTGGAAAACCACAATTCATGGGGCATTGAGCAGCATAGTCAGAAGGATCTTGCCTCGGTCATGAGACATAATTGGTCCTAGACTAAATATTCCCTGCTCCCACCTAAAAACCTTAAAAGCAAGACTTAAAAGGATCAAGATGAATTACATCCCAGAACACAGTTCAATATTCACAGGAATATAAAAATATGTGGCCCTAAAAGGGTAAAATTCACAGTGTCTGGCATCCAGTGAAAGATTACCAAGAATGTAAAGAAGTAAGAGACTATGACCCACACCAAGGAGAAAAATTGACCAATCCAAAGCAACCCAGAACTGGCACAAATGTTAGATTTATCAGAAAGGAACATTAAAGCAGTTACTGGAACTGTTTTCTAGATGGTCAAAAGTTAGAAACATGAAAGATATTTTTTAAGAAGACCAAAATTAAACTTCTAAAGATCAAAACAACAATGTGAAACATGAAAAATACACTGGATATACTTAACAGCTGATTAAGACTGCAGAAGAGAAAATTAATGAACATGAATATCTAGTAATAAAAATTATCTGAAGAAAACAGAGAGAAAAAAAGATTTTAAAAAATGTAAAGAATATGAGTAATCTTGGGACAATTCCAAATGGCCTCATACATGTGTAAGTGGAGTCTCTGAAGGAGAAGAGAGAGGGAGGGCAAGAAAAAATATTTGAAGGAAAAATGGACAATATTTTTCCAAATTTTATTTAAAACTATAAATCCACAGATCCAAGAAGCTCAATACACTACAAGCACAAGAAACATGAAGAGAAATATACCAAGATACATCATAATCAAATAGCTTGAAACCAGTAATAAAGAGAAAAATCTTTATGCCAGAATAAAGAAAACAGAATGACAATGAACTTCTCATCTGAAATAGTATAAGAAAACAGTAGAGCAACATCTTTAAAGTACAACAAGACTCAACTTAGACTTTTATACACAGAAAAAATATCTTTGAAAAACAAAGGCAAACTAAATATATTTTCAAACATAAGGAAGCTGAAGGAGTTCATCAGAAGTAGAGGCACAGTGTAAGAAATAGGAAAGAAAGTCCTCCAGGCAGAAGGAAAATGAAATGGAAGTCTGTAACTTCACAAAAGAAGTTCATTGAAATGGTAACTTTGTGGGTAGATATGTAAGTGTTTTCTTATTATTTAAACCTCTTTGAAACATAATTGACTGGTTAAACCAAAATACTAAAATGTATCATGGAGTTTATTTTATATACAGAAAACATAAATACATACATGCATTTATATACATAAAACATACATACATACATGCACACATATAAAATGTATGACAATACCACAAAAGCCAGAAGGAAGGAAATGAAACTATACTTTGTAAGAGTCTAATACTATACCTGAAGTAGTATATTACTTGATGATAATACTAGACTAGGATAAGTTAAAGATGTATACTATAAACCCCAAAGCAACACTAAAATAACAATGACAACAAAAAGAGTTCTCAGCTAATAAGTCAACAAAAAAGATAAAATGAAGTTATAACAATTATTCAATCCCCAAATATGCAGATAAAGAGGAAGAAGACAACAAAGAACGGTACTAAAATGATTAGACTTAAACCTGATCGCATCAATAATCACATTAAATGTAGAAGTTCTAAACTGCTCAATTAAAAGGCAGAGATTATCGTGGTGGAGGCAAAAGCAAAGTCCACCTACTGTCTATGCTGTTTATAAGAAACATACTTTAAATCTAAAGAAACAACTAGGTTAAAATTAAAAGGATGGGGAAAGGTATACCATGTGAACACTGGACAAACAAAGCTGGGGTGGTTATATTAACATTAGAGAAAGTAGGTTTCAGAGCAAAGACTATTACCAGCAATAAAGACGGTAATTTTATAATGATAAAGGTGCAAATTCAGAAAGAGGGCGTAACAATCCTAAATGTCTACATATGTAATAAAAGCTTTAAAACAGATGAAACAAAAACTTGAACACTATCAGTTTGCCTTAATTAACATTTGTAGAATATTCCATCCAACAACAGCAGAATACATATTTTTCAAGTGCATATGAAGCATTTGCCAAGAAAGATCTCAGTCTTGGTCATAAAACAAGTCTCAAGGATTTAAGTTCATACAAAGAACGTTCTTGGACCTCACAAGCAGTTACAGTAGCAGCAGAGTCAGCATTCATCAGCATTTGCCTGGCACCAAATCTCTGTTTTTTCCCCACTGTCTTTTTCTCCCTCTTGCCTCCTGTGTGTTTCAATTCTTCTCTGACCAGCATGGCTCTGGCTTCTTTCCCTGCCTCAGCTATAATAGCTCTCTGATAGGGAAGAGTTTTCTTTCCACTACCTTTTCCCACAAAACTTCAAGAATAAGCACTTACTTCATGACCAAGTTAACTGAAACAATGTGTTGTGGTGAGCAAAATTATTCATGTAAGACATTTGGACTTTAGGACGATAGATATCTTGGAGGAAAAACAAAGTCCTATTTTTTCTACACATGAATTTCAAGTCTGAAAATGACTCCATTTCTAGAAGCTGGTGCAACAATACCGTATTTCTACTCTTTTACTCAGCTTTTCTCACTTGCTATTTGAATTTTGTAAAACTGCCTCTTTCTAACATAGTCTGTGCCTTCGACCATGTATTTCTGGCAATTTTATTTCTGGCAAAACAAGCACAATGGATGACATTCACAGGTATGCCATATTCCTGAGGCTGTTCCCAGATTTTGACCAAAAAGAAAAAATACAGACAAAAATAATACAAATTATGTGCAGATTTTTCAGACTTTTTTGGTTGTTTTATTGATAAAAGCATTTTATAAGCATGTGTCAGATGAAAGCAGACATTTAAAGATGGGAAAAATGGTCATTTTACAAGAAACAATAAAATGATTAAAGAAAATAAATATAGCAAGCTTGTGTCACTGAAGGAGAAAGAGAGCTGCAACTTAAATACTTTCAAAATGACAATGTATAGAACTTCTCACTATTAGCTGTTACTTTTGAGGATCATCCCTGCAAATTTCATTATATAACTTTATATATAATTATATAACTTTATTTGCCATTTTTTGTTGTGTCATTACTAATAGAGATATTTGCATTTCTATATGTCTGCATTTATAATTTTTAATAATATCTGCATTTATAATTTTTTAAATAATATTTGCATTTATAATTTTACATTTGCATTATAAATGCATAATATTTGCATTTCTATATGTCTAACGGACATAGGTAAAATGTTGATGCAATTGGGCTCTTCGCATTTTCCCTTTGCTTTGCTTTTTTCCTTATTAAAATATGTAGTAATGGTTAAATTTTAAAAGTAAGAAAGTTACTATGAAAACAGTAATTCTTAATCTCTAAAACAATTACTAAATACCACACCTATTAGGAAAAAACTGCTCATCATAGGCTGAAGCATAATCTTGGATTTATAATGAATTCAGAGAAATTTATTGAGCACAGGGCAATAAAGGCACTGGGGCAAATTAAGACAGATATGTACTCTATCCACATGAAACTAGAGGCCAGGTCAATAAAGTCCTGATGTGACGGTTATACATTACCTTCTCTCTCCTACTCAAAAGAGTAGGGGTACAAGAAAGTGAAGAGGTTATTAATAAGAGGAGTTTTAAATCTGATCCAATGTATAAGGAAAACAAATCTGCAGAATTTATTTCATTCATAGTAACACATCACATGGAATAATATATTTGTCTCCTCAGTACGACTACATCCCCCTCTACACATAAGTTTCAACATTAAAATTCTCACAGTAATGGCTCTGTGTTTACCTGAACCTGCACCTTGATTTCTGTGGGACAGCACCTAACCACAGCCAAGAGAATTAAAGACTCTGTCTCTCTCTCTGTCTCTCTCTGTCTCTCTCTCTGTCTCTTTCTCATTTTGGGATCACAGTGAGCAGCAGACAATCTCTTGTGACAGAAAGTACAAAAGTTACAATTTGGGAACTTTGACAGACAAGTTCCCTAATTCACGGACAAATCTGTCCATTGTTACTGAAATCAAACATCCAAGTGGAGTGAAGCAGAGATGGGAGACTGAGAGTTTGATGGCACACTCGTATACCTGGGTTATGTTCCTGAGTCAAAGCTCTAAACCAGCCCTTCCATCTGGTTTATAAGACACATTGCCCCCCTTTTGCCTAAGCTTGTTGAGCTTTTTCTTTTTTAAATTACTTGCAAACAAAAGAACATGCACCAGTGTATTGTGACAGTCCAGTTGGGAACTGCTGTCTTAAAAAGAAGACTCTTTGCCAATTGTAAAGGCACAGAATAGAGAATAAGACCAGAAATTTACACTGTAAATCAGTAAATTTAATCATAATTCTATAAGCAAGATGCTATGTGTTCTGAAGAAGAATCACCCCCAAACATGTATCAAGAAGAAATTACATTATTTCAGCTCAAAAAACACATCATTGCAAGAAGACACAAGAGCTACCCTAATTTAAATTAAGAAGTTCATTTATCAGATAATACTGACTTGTTTTATTACCACAGGTGAAAATAAATATAAACTTTTTGTTTCTCCCCAGAAAGCCTTGTCCCCAATTCAGATGAACATAAAAAGGTCCTATATGGAAAGTTTCAAAACTATATGGAGTTGAGTCTGGGATGTGCCTCCATGTAAGCTGTAAGAATCCATGATTCAAAACCAAAGGAGCTTCAAGCAAACAACTACTGTTCTTCTGAATAAGCCCCATTTACAGATCGCAGCCTGGCCTTGCCTAAGGCTCCTAGCACCAAATAAAAACCCTAGGAGAATAAGTACAACTGGGTTTAGGGAATGCTGTATCCCAGCCACCCCATGTGACCTTCCACTTCTCATTCACATCTGTCTCTGATTTTGGACTCGTCAGCTTGGCAACCACATGCATTAGTGCCTCTGGTGATTGTGCTTTGGTTCCAACGCTGCCCAGGCCCGGCTCTCGGACTTTTCTGATCTCTGGATGGGGATCCAACAGTCAAAAGAGAAACCATTCAACTCAAATCTCACACACTTTCCAAATGCCTACCAAGTCCCAGGCATGGGACTTGGTGCTGGGAAAGCAATAATGGATGGAGACAACTGTCACTGCCCTCCGGGTTCTCCTAAGAAAGGAAATCACAAGCTGTGTCGTAGCTGCCACTCACCCCTGTGTGCCGGTGCCTGTCCTGCCAGCCGTATAATCAACGGACTGGCTCCATTTGCTGGATTTGTAAATCTGCCATAGGCTTTAGTAAATAAGATTCCAATTTACAAAGAAAATGTAATGACCGGTTTTCAAAGGAAGATTGGGGAAATAGTAATAAGGAAGCGTGCCACTATCCATCAGTGCCAAGCACTCTATATGCCTTACTTATACAGCTACAGAGAAATACTGTATGGAAAACATCCAGCTCAGAGACTGGCGCAGAGAGGCACTATTATCATTATTGCTCCCCATTATAACAAGCTAGCAAAGGAAGTCCTTATCGTTTCCATTTCACAGAGGAAAAAGCTAAGGTTCAAAGAGGCAAAGTGACTTCTGTGAGTCCCCGAGCTGGTGCAAGGCAGAGCAGGGTACCAACCCAAGGGGGCTTAGCTCCAAAGTGCTTGTGCTTTTTACTATGCAATTGGATCCGAAAACAGTGCAGACGCTAATTTGCATAACTCTCATTGGAGAATTTCGTTTTAGCAAGGCCTACCAATTAAATAAAGATGAAATACTCCATCCTGTTCAACTACCATTTGTTGAGACTCCATTTGGCATACGAAAAGAAAGAGCTTTTGAATGCTAAATATTCAAAGTTTAAAAGTCGGAAATCTCCTTAACCCTTAATCATGTCAGACCGGGCAGCTCTGACTGGCCTGCCCTGCGCTGCCCCGCGGCACACGCTCTCATTCGCCTTGGCACGTCTGATCAAAGCCTGCTTTCAAGCAAAGGCGGGTTTGGGCAGTGCCGGTCACTGAACTTTCAGCTGACTTCCTTAGTAGGAGCAGTCAGGTATGGGGGGAAACACCAACCACAAATCTGAGAAAGGGACTGTAGATCCACCTCTGCCTCTTACGCTCTAGGGCCGGATGTTAATTCTTCAACCTTTCTGACCCTCTGCTTCTTTAGTCATAAAATAGAAAGTTTGGAGTGGTTTATTTCTAAGATAACTTGCAGCCTTCCGACCTCATGGCTCCCTTTTTGGGTTAAAAATAGGCTTACATGAACCATCTGATAAGGTTCATTATAGGGATTTTAAAGACAAGTCTTGTTTCTTCTTTGAATAGTAAGTTTCTGCGTATAAAAACTGTATCCCTTAGACTATCTTCTTGCAGCCCTTAGCAAAATACCTATCATGGAATAGGTGGTCAATTTACAATTTTTTATTAATAAAGGAATAACTAAATACTTTATATACAGAGGAAAATGGATGAGATTTCAAATGCAAAAGTCACCAGAAACGTATTGTGCAGTGTCTCAGATGTTTTGATACATCTACTTCTCAATCTAGTCTGAGAGTTAACAATTCTGGCTGGCTGTCAGATGCCTTTGAAACATTAAAAAAAAAAAAATCTGTATTTTTTTCCCTAAAAATGAGTCTTAGTGCTAGGAAATGTTTACCATGAAAAACTCAGGCTTTTTTGTGTGTGTTTGATATCAAATTTCTGGAAAAAGCATCAAGCTACTTGTACATGCTCCTGAGAACATGAAACATGAAACAAACGCGGTCTCTGTTTTCTCTCACAAACTTCTGAACTCTGGCGTTAGAGGATGGGTTAGAGTCACAATGGGTAAGCAAGGGTCTATGATGGAAAAGACTATCTTACTCATTTTTTAATTCCTAGCACCTAACACAGCGCTAAGCACATTGTAGTGCTTAAAAACATTTATTGTATAAATGAACCTATAAATAGATAATTAACGACAGAATTGAATTTGTATTGCTTTGGAATAAACATGTTTTATGACATATGTTACATAGCAAAAGGGTTGCTGGTAACCTAGTTCCATGTAACAACACTGCTGGCATAAGAAAGGGATCACTCTAGACCTAATGGATCTAGAAGAATCTTAATTCTAAATGAATTCCTTAAGGTATAAGTAGTAACTCTGAGAATGCAGAGTCACATAAGTTGGCCAAAGATCAGCTTATATGCTGGACAATTACTCAGTCGAAGGGGGACCATCAAGCTGGAATAATATTCACAGGGAAATGAAGGTTGCATGATGAATAACAGAATAGCATAGAAAAACAGGTAAGTCTCAGTTGCAAATGGAAGTAAATGTTAGAGAAAATAGAAATGAAATTCTACAATAGAAGCTTTTTGAGGAATATGTTGTGTGGAAATGAAATTGCAGGATGGGACAATCCTCAATCTGGGCCATATCAGAGATGGTGTCCTGTCGTAGACTAACCGTCAATGGAAAACAGTGAATTTGAGAATGGAGGCACAGAGGACAGGGCATAATGTCAAAAGCAGTAATGCAGGCAGACATCAAGTTACAATAACTTTTTCCTTTATTCAGTCAACAATAGGTGCTGGGCACAGGACTGGGTGTTAAAACAAATAAAATGAATGTGAATAGACATTTTTTTTTCTTCTAAAAGCAACTTGCCTAAGCTCTCGTAGCTAGGAAATCGCAGAGCCAGGACACAAACCCACGAAGTCAGGCAACCTAGCTGTAAAGCTGGTGCTCTTCACCACTGCCCTGTAATAGTGAAGGAGCTCCTCTACTTTTCAGGACTGAAATAATAAGCACGTCATGGACCTGCTTCAAAATTTTCATTTGTAAAGTGAAGATACTACTCTCTGCTCAGCCCACCTAAGCAGACCTTGGAGATAAAATGGTAGCATTACTGTTATGGTGCTTCCTAACCATATTATATGGAAATAGAGGATTCTTCTTCTACTACTATGATGACAACAGTAGTAGTAAAGAATAAAGCAAGAATTTTAAAAAGATAATGTAAATGTTGAAACAAATTTTTAAAATAGGCGTGATTTAGATTGGCTTCCTAAGAGGATGCAGACACTGATCTGGGTGTAACTAACAACCCATGACCAAGGCCCGTGGAGGTACCATCAGAATAGCCCCTAATCTTTTCTGCTACTTTTGGCCTATTCATGGAGAGCTTTATCAGCTTAAGTCTATAACTTATGAGATGCAGTCACATACTTACACTTTTGTGATTTCTCTCTCTCCATCTCAGCTGGGTATGTTGCTGTTACCCTATTGTTTACTATGAACTAGCTTCTCTTTGTTTATCGCCTATTTCATTGATCAATTGTCTCTTATGGTATGGAGCTGGGACTCAAGGCCAAAGAAATGCAAGTTGGATTGAAATAAGAAACAACACATGAACAACATTTGGCTATTTTTCTGATTAAAAACATTACTTGGACAGTATTTTTCCACTGAATTTTGCAAATGAAGATGGTGACACCCACCTCCCCAAAGAGAACTTCTAAGCATTGATTACTAGCCATGTTTGAAAAATTCTGAAGCTTTGGGTACTGCTAGAAAATCAGCTAGAAGAAACAGAAAAGTCAACATTCAAGGCTTGAAAATTCAAGAGAATATGGTAGCTCCTGACCATAATGTAGTTATGTACACTGGAGATTAGCTTTGGAAGCCTGGCTGTGCCTAAAAAGGGGAAGAGAAAGAAAAAATGAAAAAAATGTCAAGAGCTAAAGAAAGAAACTGCGGTAAATGAAGACCAGCCTCCCGCTGTGGAAACCAGAGAGGGCTCTTCAAGAAGTAAGAGTTTGAGGGGCTGCTGGATGGCTCAGTTGGTTAGAGCACAAGCTCTGAACAACAGGGTTGCTGGTTTGATTCCCACATGGGCTAGTGGGCTGTGCCCTCCACAATTTGATTGAAGACAACAAGCTGCCACTGAGCTTTTGGAGGGGTGACCTGATGACTTAGTTGGTTAGAGCATGAGCTTTTAACAACAAGGTTGCTGGTTCAATTCCCTCCATAGGATGGTGGGCTGTGCCCCCTGCAATTAAAGATTGAAACCAGAAACCGGACTTGGAGCTGTGCTGCGCCCTCCACAACTAGATGGAAGGACAATGACTTGGAGCTGATGGGCCCTGGAGAAACACACTGTTCCCCAATATTCCCCAATAAAAAAACTGAAAGAAAAAAAGAAGAGCTTGAGAGTGGGTATGACATTTAGTCAAAGGAGACCTGCAAGTGCTTGGCATGAGGTGAAAGCACAGATCAGAACAGGTACTGCAGGACTGCAGGAGCACCTGGGTGGATGCCAGCCCTTCAGCTTCAGACAAGATTGGACTCGGGCACTGCCTGAGCCAGGGACAGGGCGGGGTCAGAAGCCGGAAAAAGGGGCTTTGCCAGCTCTTGGTGTTTGTGTTGATTAAACTTAAGTTTAATTCTGTGCCCTTAATTCTTGTCAATTTAGGGGGAATCTTTTCATGTTATGTTAAAAACAGAATAGTAAATATATCTCAATATTTTCTTCCTGCTGAAGCACAGACAGACCTGGGATGGACTCCTGGTTTTACTACTTACCAGCTGGGTGACTGGGGTAAATTATTTTACTTCTCTGTGCCTCAGGTTTTGCTCTTTTATGCAATGAGGACAAGTCACTTAATAGGGCTGTCACGAGGATTACATGAAATAATTGTGTCTATATAATAGTGGCATATTAGGGTCTTTATAAATCTTATTTGCTTCCTTCCTTTCACCTATATCCTCAAGGTACATGGTCAGAATTCACAATTAATAGCCAATATTTATTAAGTTCCACATACTATGTTAAATGTTTTACTTATAGTAACTCCTTCATCTGCACTACAGCTTTACAGGACAGATATTATTTTTGTTGATTTTCCAGAGGAGGAGTTTTAGCACAGAGAGGTTAAAAAGCAACTTGCCCAAGCTCTGCTAGCTAGGAAATCGCAGTCAGGACACAAACCCACGAACTCAGGCAATCTAGCTCTAAAGCTGGCACTCTTCACCACTGCCCTGTAATAACACCTCTGCAACCCCTGGTCAGTACTGTTATCACACATTTACACTGGGATTGTGAACATCAAAGGCGGTAACACGACAATGTCCAAAGGAGCTATTTTCCTTGTCCTAGTAAATTAAGTTTTGGAAGATGGTTTGATTTCAAACCTTAGCTACTCTACTTCTATTAGGTTGGTGCAAAAGTAATTATGATTGAAAAGGTTAAAACTAATTGTAAAAACCACAATTACCTTTGCACCAACCTAATACGTAGTAATGTGGCTGTGAATGGTTATACCTAAGGTGGCGAAAAAATGACATGAAATGATCTCAGTAAAGTGCCTGACACATAGCAGCCATTCCACAATGTAGTTGCTATTACTGTTACGCTTTAGATTTTTTACAAAAGACTGTTGTTTATAGTTTTTTCGTCGTTGTTGTTTTTAATTCTCCCTTACTGTTTGGCTGTGAGCAGCTACTTTAGCTCTAATAGTCTCTCATCATCTATCTGAAATTTGTTACTTTTATCATGAGATAGTGAATTAGTATTGGTAGTTAATAGATCCATAAAAATCAGATGAAAATCCAATACTGGTGAGTATGAAGTTGGGATTTGTAAAATCACAGACATAAATTGACTAGATATAGGATACAACTAGAACATTCTTAGGTCATAACAGCCCATGCCTTTAAAAATAAACCATAAAATAGTGCTGCCATACGATAGGAAAACAGCAAGAAACCCCTTTTCTATATGTGACATTGAATAAGTCCTTGTTAAGACTACTTTACCGGAAATCTCACTTTGGGTGTATGTGAGAAAAATGAAATCACTATCTAGAAGAGATATCTGCCTTCCCATGTTCATTGCAGCATTATTTATAATAGCTAAGGTATGGTGACAACCTAATTGTCCATAGAAGAATGAATTGATAAAGAAACTGTATATATACATACAATAGAATATTATTCAGCTATAAAAAGAAGGAAATCCTGCCATTTGTGACAATATGGATGAACTCTGAGGGCATTATGCTAAGTGAAATAAGACAGAGAAAGAGAAATACTGCGTGATCTCACTGATTTGTGAATTCACTCATATGTGAATCATGTGGACTCAATTTAGTTACATGTGAACTCATAGAAATAGACAGTAGATTAGTGGTTGCCAGGGGTCAGGTTGGGGAAATGAATGAACGTGATCAAAATGTACAAACTTCTAGTTATAAGATGAATAATTCTGGGGATCTAAAGTACAACATGATGACTATAGTTGATAATACTGTATTGTATACTTGAAAGTTGCTAAAAGGGTAGATCTTAGAAGTTCTCATAACATACATAAAAATGGTAATTAGTGAGGTGATGGAGGTGTTAACTATCTTATTGTGGTAATAACTCCAGAATTTATATAGGTACAAATTCATGACACTGTGCACCTTAAACTTATACAATATTATATGTCAATTATATCTCAGTAAAATTGGAGGAAAAAAGATGTGTGGATATTGAAAAAACATTAGTTACTTTCCATTAAAAAAAGGCTACTTATAAAATGGGCTACATATTTTAGAAACTAAAAGTAAACATAGATAGCATAATAGTAAACCTATATAGCATAATAGTAATTAAAGGGCTAAACAGGGAAGTTAAAAAAAAAAAAAGGCTCTTTTGTTCCCTTAGCCTGGACAAATTACTACAAAAGAGACATTTATGGCTCACCAAATATTCCTGTGTTCTCCCTATTTCCCAGGCCCCTTGCAGTTAGGCAGGGCTCATGGTTTATTCTGGTCAATGAACTATGAGTGAATGTGTCAGTTTGCAACACTCTCTTCTCCTGCCAAGTATCAAAGAATTTATTCCCGATGGTGCAGCTACAAGATTGTGGCAACTCTATCATGCTGGATACTGAGTGGCTACATGGAGCAGAGCTGTGCCTCAGGCCCCATTTGATGTGTCCTGTGGATAAGAAATAAACTTTTGTTGCGTTAAGCCTATTTAAAGATTGTTTATTGTCGGTCTGTGTATAGTTAATACTTCAAATAAGTAATTTTATACAACATTCTATAATTTACAAAGATGTTTCAAATGCATGATCTTTTTAGTTTGACACAGTGTCTAAAGAACATTCTATTTATTAGTCCAAAGAGCATAAAATTAGAAGCCATATTGTCTTAGGTTGAAGCAATCAACGTTTATATTAGATACATTAGAAAATTCCCTAAGAAGAGGGGTTGTTAAAGAGCAACCATTTGTAAAGGATACTTAGGGGAGGATTTATGAATTGGATGGGAAGAAAGGTTGAACTAGAAGAGATGGCCTCAGATTGCTTCTAACTCGTGAGCTGCTACCAAGGGAGCTGTGGGATATCTGTTCCTGGGAGGTTTGCAATACTTGGTCTCAGAAGGTTTTCATGGGTTTTCTTAGTTAAAGTATATGGGCTTCCATTATGATTTTTCATAACTTTTTCCTACTTTAAAGATGGGCCAGATTTCAGGGAAGAAATTAGGTGAGCTCCATACAGTCAAACTGAATTTAAATTAAAAGGTAGACCTGCCACTTCCGGAACTGTAGTAACTGATGAAATTCATAATGCCTTTAGATAGTGATGGTATTGAGTTTCTTTCTCAGCTTTTCATGCTATGCAGGTATTTTAGTGAAATCTTTTATTGAGGCATATTGGATAAGGGCTCATTCTAACTATGAATTTCAATTCTAACTATGGAATTTCTCAAATAAATTACTATATTTAAATTTTCTCAGAGCAAGAAACCTTGAGAAGCAATAAATCTAATTATTTATGGCAATAATCACTTCTGTCTGAGTCCTCCAATTTCTTAAATGTAAATAGTAGTCTTGGGAAAGTTCCCTCCCAGCTTTGGGGTACCAAAAAAAGTAAAGCATTGTTGCACTTGGTTTTCAAATATGTACAAATGAAAGTATAAGTGCTTTTGTGCTAGAGACTGTATTGAGTGTTTTATGTGCCTTTCCCTTACAATTCTCAAAATCCTGTTGTGTAAGGACTCTTATCATTCACATTTTTTAGACGAGAAAACTGAGGACAATTATTGTTAACCTAGTATTTCCAGGCACAAGGTGAAACGAACAGAGAATCCTCATTTTCCACACCTTTAAGAATATATGTGATGATCTAAATTCATGGCTAAACCACGAGGTATTTTAATTAATGTCGTTGCATAAGTGGCCCTGTGACTACAGTTAAATTGAACTATTTGGTCTGATTTGCTATGTCTCTTCTCCAAGCCAACTTTCTTTGCAAGGAGTTAGGAAGTGCTATTACTAATGTGGGCTAGGGCGGAACTCCAACAACTTGAATGACTCACATTTTTTCTAGACTTTTTCTGATTTCTCTGCATCTTGGAGACACTAGCTAACTGAAATGTAAGTGCTCATCAACACATAAAATACTGTTGACAGTATTTTATTGAAGAACCTAACGAATGAATGACAGAAATTCCAAAAAACAAATAAAAGTCTGCCATTATCAATTTGCTGGACCTTAATCTCACAGCTATGCCCTTGATGAGGTAGAGATGATTCTATAATAGGCACATTATACAAGAATATATCAAAATGTTATTCAGGTGGAAAGTAATTTGTGGGTATTAAGATAGGAATTTTATGAACTCTTAAGATGCATTTATTCTTTGTTTTACGTATTGGCACAAACATATCTGATACACAAAAGTCTAGCAGCACAATAGCTCTCTTATGTTAACTCTAATTAGCTTACAAATTAAAACAAAGTCAAAATATGCAAAATAGTAACAAGGTTTAAGGGAAGTGTGACTATGGCTTAATGATTACCATATCAATCACTAAGGTTGTATTTGAGGAGCTGATCTTAGTGGAGAATGTTCCTGTCCCCCTTCACCTCTCCCTTACAGTCAACATAATAAAATACTGAGTGGGGGGGGGGGCAAAATAATGTATACAAGTGGACATTTGGTCAACATTGCTCAAGCAGTTCACCGTAATCAGAAGTGTCTGAACGCTGAGGGTAACCACTTTGAGCACCTCTTGTAATTGCAGAAGTGAAACAGACTTGTATTCATCTTTTGTTATTGGTATATGTTGAGTATTACAATTTTAATACAGTTTTCCTTCTTAAAATGTGTATACATTTTTTTGGCATTTTGTATATAATTTTCCTCCCATTACGCTAGCTTCTCCTCCTGTATTCTCTTTCCCAGTTAATGGCACCACCATTTACCCCTTGCCCAAGCCAGAGACCTCAGGCTTATCTTTGATTTCTCCCTTTCCTTCTAATTTAACATGTTATTAGTGTTGAACATAAATAAAAATGGTGCTCCAATCTTCCTCAGCCATTCCCATGGCCTCTGCCTTAATCGAGGGTCTTTTCACTTTTTGCCTATGGTACTGTAATAGTCCTCAACTGGTTTCCCATCCTCTCACCCCAGCCTCCGACAATCCATCTTCCCCATTGCGTTAGGGTAATTGCATTAGTCACCAATATGATTACATCACCCCTGTGCTCAAACTCCTCACTGGTTAGAGAGAGTTTCAAATTATTTAACATAAGATTCAAGATCCTTCACACCTGAGCCCAACCTTCCTTTTAACAACAACAAAAAATAATCAATCAATCAATCAATCTTCAGTCCATGGTTTCCATATTTTAATTGCACTATGTTCATTGTTCCCAAACATTTACTGGCCCAACTCCGCGTTTTTATTCATGTTCCTCCTGCTATCTAGAATAAGCTTTTCTCTTTTTCTATCTGATCTGGTTATTCTCTTAATTTATTTCAAATGTTTCTTCTTCTGAAGATACACTCTGAGAACAGACCTAATCTAAAATTAATTGCTCTCCTCTCTGAACTCCCATAGTTCTTAGTTTGTACTAATCAGATTTTTATGGCAGCTTATTATGAATATACCTGTTTCCCCTGCTGACATAGTGAAACAGTTCTGTGACGATGGGAAGTGCTGAGTGTGGGGAGTCAGAATACCATGAGTTAGTTCCATTTCAGTCATTTCCAAGGCTCAAGTCACATCTGTAAAATGTGGATGGATAAATCCCTACCTCGAAATATGAAATAAAGATTAAATTAGATAACATAAATGAGAGCGTTATAGACATGCGTGGGGACAGAGCCCCAGAAAGCAGTTTCCAGGCTCTCGGCCTCACATAGAAAGGTGCTGGCTCAGGTAGTAAATGGCCATCAACTGTGATTGGATGGCCATCAGCTGTGGCTAGTTGGCCGTCAGCTGTAACCAGTGAGCCATTGGCCACTAATATAACTGCTGTGGCTACACTAGCAGAAGGAATTGGGGCTAGCAACGCCGGTGAGAATATAGTGATATGACTCCCCTACTTATGGCTCCATGGGTGTTCCTTTTTGGCCTCACCATGTCCTGCGTTCTTATGTGGGGAGCGGGAGCTGAGACCTGCCTGCCGCCCCGCACGACAACATGTCACATATTGGGTAGCAGGATTATGAGCTTTCTGAGAGTGGGAACCATGCCCAATTCACAACTGTGCTTCCCCTTCACCAGTACCCAGCACGTGCTCACTGAATGTTTGCTGAAGAAAAGAAAAGGAGTAAGATAAAAATTTCCTCTTCCATCCAGGAGACTGATAGAATAAAAATATACTCTGCATTTGTACAGAATATTTGGTCCTTTAAAAGCACTGATGTTTCCTATGCTTATCTAATATCCTGACCAAGGCAAGTGTTATCATTTCCCTTTTGCATCTGAAGAGCCTGAGACACAGAGCAAATGAAATCGCTTGCCCAGGCTCACAGTCAGCCAAGGGCTGGAGAGAGGCTGGAGCCATGGAGTGACGCTGCTTATTTGAGGCTAAGGACTAGGTTGCCTGCAAAGACTTGATATTTGCTTCAGGGTGAGAATTCATTTACATCTCAACATTATTTCAGAGCATCAGTGTTTTGTATGGGCAAGGTGGTGCATGTCTCATTCTGCATTTCTCAGCAGACCAAAATAAATCAGATCCCCTGTGACCGCAATCATGTTCTCAGCTCTGCACATGTACTGGCTGTTTTCCTTGGCTGTTCTTCCAGAGAAGTTATCATCTTCTACTTAGTTCCATGAAATCCCTCTCGGATACTCCTAAGCACCATCTTAAAGTGAAAGATGGGACAGCAAAGTCCAAGCAACTATTTGAGTTTGAATGATATGGACTAGCTACTCCTTTCAATCAGAATATGAATGCTCATTGAATAAGATCAGCCTAGTGATTGTGCAGTAGAAAAAGCCTGGGATTGGAAATCAACATGACCCTTACACTTGCAGCTGTGTAACCCTCAGATTAACTTCCTGCCAGAGCTTTAGTTTGCTTGTCTGTATTTGGATTCAATAGTTCTTTCCCAACAGGGAAAAAAATTTAAATGAGACAATACACCTACAGAGACCCTCAAATACTGTTTACTCAATAAGTGCTAAGATCCTTTTATACTTTAAAACTCATTTATTAGAATCCCTGGAAAATCAAACATTCAGCGTAAATGAATTATTCAGATAGAACATTTTCTAAAATAGATGTTACATATTTCCCTGCATTAGCCAACAGAATACACTAAACTTAATTTAAACTCTGCTGAAGCCTCATGACTTTCATTCAACACATCATTTCTGGTCCTATGCGTAATGCAGTGATGTGCTCAACGCTATTGACATGTATAGAGCAGTCACCCCTTCCTCAACCTGCCACTCATTTAAATCCTATTGTGTTACGACCTTGGACTGGTTTGTATCTGCCCCAGCTTCTCCAGTTCTGTTACGTTGTCCTTAGTTTAGGGTCTCATGATTTGCAGCCTGGATTACTGACACAGCTTCGCTGGTTTCCCTATTTCTATTGTCATCATCCCCAAGTCTTTACTCTGCAACCAGCAAGTGTAATTTTTCTAAAACTAAATCTGACCACTTCACTTGCTGTTTAAAAAACAAAACGAAACAGACAAATTAAAAACAAAAACAAAAACAAAACAAAACAACAACACCAAAAAAAAAAAAAACACACACCCAACAAACACAAAAGTTCCAGTGGCTCTCCCTGGACTAAATAGCCTGAAGTCCAAACTCAGCATGGTGCATGCGCCAATACCTCTGTGAGCTGGCCCGTCATACATCTAGCTTTACCTCTCTTCTTGTGCCTAACCTTTCATCATCTAAGCTCCAGTCATGTTGAAGTGAGTCTTGTATGGTAGATTCCTGAGCACTGGGCCTTTTCACACTTTTGCCTACGTTGTGCCCTCTGATTGGAAAACGAACACCTCCCTTCCTCACCCTGGTTTTCTAACACACACCAATCTTTCCAAAGACACCTAAACCATCTTAGGTTTAAGGAAATCTATCTTGCTCCTCCTTCTCCAATTCTCTGACTTGCCTCTCCTTTGTGACACCATGGGGCCCTGGACAGATATCTGTAACACGACAATATTGTGAGATTATCTATGTACCTCCCATCCCCACTAGACTGTGTAGTTCTTGAGGACATGTCACTGTCTCATTTATCAAATCCCAGACACAGAGTAGGTCCTCTACAATCACTGGATGAGTATCTTTTTTGAGTCTTACTAGTTTTTTTCTCTCTCCCTCTAGGAGGTTAATTTTTAGCTGATATCCCTGCCAGTTACTCATATTATTCTACTTGTAATCTTCAGTGAGTCACAAAACAAACAAACAAACAAACAGTGGTATTAGCAGCTTGGAAAATCTAAACTAATGCTAAAAATGTTTTGCATGAGGGACAGTAGAGAGCTTTCTGAGGCAAATCTGTGAGCTTGGAAAGTTCGGGCTCCTCTTGACATTTACTTAGGTTGTTAGCTGGTTCTTAGTGGTGTTCTGGATCCTTGAAATTGACAGATAAATTGCCCGCAGGTAAGTGGAGTGTAACAGGATGGTGACTGCCATTTATTGAAACCTTCTCTAGTGTGCCAGGTTCTGGGTCAAAAACTGAGGATTTAACGGCCTGGTCAGGAAGGCATTTAAGAGGCTCGTGGATTATTTATATCATTTAAAATAAGCTCACGATATAGAGATTATTAACACACATACACTCTATTTTTAAAAAGATGAACACACGGCTAGCTATGGGCAGTGGCAAGGAATGTGATACTCAAACCCAGGTCTGTCTGAATCCAGTTGTGCTCTTCATAGTACTATCTTCTGTTCCTATCGGAATTAACCTCTGGTGACAAGAATGCAATATTTTCTCTTGGGAAATTTTCTACCTTTTCTTTCCTCCTATCACAACTGAACTTTCCATGTGCAAAATTAAATCGCAAAGTAAGGTAGCCTGAAGTTCATGGACTTTTAGAAAACTTGTTCTGATGCTATGACTTCCTGCAGTAGCTCTGTATGAATGATTAAGGCAGACAAGAGGAGAGGGTAGAATTTGAATGTCAAAAACCATTCATGTCTTTCTCTTTCTGACTTATTTCACTTAACATAATGTTCTCTAGATCCATCCATGTTGAAAGACAAGTACCATATGATCTCACTTATATGTGGAATCTAAAGAAAAGACTATGTGAATGAACTAATCAGAAACAGTTTTGGGGACACAAAGAAAAAAACCGAGAGTTGTTAGATGGGTGTTGGGGGGGGTTGGGGATAAGGGGAAAGGTGAAGGGATTTGGAAGCAGCTGGTAACCACAAGATGGCCTCAGGGTTTTTTTGAAAATTAATTTGGGAAAGGTATTCAATAATGTTGTAAAGATTTTGTTGGGTATCCGATGGACATGCGTCCTATTTGGGAGACCACCTCAGGGATACTGTGGATACCTGATCATGGCATTGTACACCAGAAGCTAAACATTAATGAATGCCAACTATAATTTTATATATATAATGTGATGGTTCAGTGTGAGGTCGGAGGGATAGTGGATGGGGGGAGGGGGGTTCACAGTGTGAGGGATATAAATGATGAACGTCTAAGTATTACCTTGTCTTGTACACCTGAAACTAATAAATACACACACACAAAAAAAACATTCATGTTCTCTATCCAGAAAGTACCTGGCCTTCTAGTAGAGGGAGAAGTGTGGACTGGGGCACCTGTGCTGGAGCTCATTACTGCCCACTGACCCATCCCACATGTAATTGTTAGCTCTGGAAAATTCTACCTTTCCTAAAGTCAGAGCACAAATTTGATCATCTCAGAGGGTGGAGATGAGGTCTGTTAGACTGAGCTTCTCAAATGCGTCTACAGCAGAGACTGCAAACAGGCTTTGTCTCATGTGCTAAAGCAGGCGGCGTTAGGGAGGCCACTGAGGATTCTGAAGTTGTCTCAGTCTCAGAGGAGAGAAGGCTGGGAACAATGAACAATGTCTGTTCTGAGATTGAGAGAAACATATCCTGTATTTGTCATTCTTGGTAGAAGTTTCAATTGTCAGTCAGCATAAGCCAGATTGTAATGTTACTTATTTTAGAAGTCTGTCCCAGTTTCTGAACTCAACTGAGAGCATGCAATGATAGCGTAAGATACAATCTATTGTATCTGTAGGGTCTGTCACTTAATAGGTGCTCAATAAATGTTTATTGAAAGAATGAATGCGAACTTCTATGGCTTTATGTGGGCAGGATAAAGTTCTTCTTCCCCTACTCCCAATAATCAGGGGAAATGGGCACATTGAGGTCACTTTGCAAATGCCATGTCAAGGAATTTAGGGCATTATACTATATGAGCCAATAGTTCCCAGACTTAGCTGAGTTCTCTAAGGTGCTACATTGCACAAACAGAATACCCAGCCCTACCTTGTCATGCTTTGATTTGGTAAGCTAGGGGTGGAGTCAAGGGTTCTCATTTTTGTTTGTTTGTTTTAATCATTTGCTAGCTTCCCAGACAATTTATAGAATCAGCCAGATTTGAGAAACACATCTACAGGGTAATGTGGTGACACTGAAGTTCTCATGGAGAGGAGTAACATACTCCGATCAGAAGTCTTTGTTTTCAGTCCCTTACACTCTGAGTCCTGTTTGCCCATTGAGACCAGGCCTGCCCTGCCTCTGCTGAGACCCTGGACCCTGGACCTTCTCCTGGTGAGTCAGATTCCAATTGCAAAGAGCTTTGCCACAGTGACCTCTCTCAGGAAGAAAGATGAGGATTGAGCACAACTTTTGCAAAACAGCTGAGACTAATATACTGCAGTGGAAATAAATCACGGATGGAGAAAATGAATGAACAGCATGTTTCTGCATTTCGAATATCATTTCTGAAAATGAACGAGTCTTTCTGCTTTCCCAGATCAATTAGTTTTCTTATGAACTCTCCCGAGCATTTTTCATTGCAGCCAATTATTTAACATGTTCCAGTATGAAAATCTGGTCATCACAAAAAACATGATTGCATTGACCAGTGCTTTGACACGACACTTTGCAAAATGCATGTGCTTTCATACTGATTAATCTCCTGGGCCATTATTTTTCAGTAATGCATAAGACCATGCTGGCTGGCTGTGGACAGTGAAGTAATATTATGAAGATATGAGCTCCTTATTGTGCAAAGTTACAGCAAGGAAAAGGTGGATAGAAGTCTGACAAGGACATCATTTGCTCTAAGACTTGAAGTAAGAATCTATTTATCTCCAACACTGCCTTCCTGCTGAGAAAAATGCTATAACAAGAGAGGGAGCAGGGCAGAGAGAGGAGAGCAGGACCTGGGCCTGAGAGACGGAATCTGAACTTCAGGACAGTCACTTGCCACCTTCTACCTTCCGACGAACTGGGTAAATTCCTCAGTCTTTCTGATTCACAGTGCACTTCTCTGTCCAGTGGGGCATATCGTAACCTACCTCACAGTGCTACTGTGAGGAACAGAAAACAATGAAGAGAGTGCCTGAAATATATTAAGTGCTTAGTAAATAGTGGTAAGGATACGATATTGCTGACCCGGATACAAAAGTAGTTTCCCATATTTTTGTTCCAATTTTGTTTACTTATATATAATTCAATTTAACCTATTTAAAGAAAAAAAATAAGGCAATATGATGATTTTAAAGAACAGTCTTACTATTTTCTTCTTGTTTCTATTTTCTATGACCATCTAGCCAATCTACACTCACGTTCTGCTTTTTTTGTAGATAAAAATTAGTGTGTGTGTGTGTGTGTGTGTGTGTGCATGTGAGAGAGAGATCACACATTCAAGAAATTCTATAAAATCTGTGTAACAGAGTTTTAAAAATAAAATGACTATTATACATATACCACCAAAAATAATAACAATAAGATGCTCTTCTTCATAATAGCATGTCCCTCCTAAATACTCTCTGTCCATAGGTAACTCTCCTGAATTTAGGGTAAGTCACCGCCAAATTATCTTTATAGTGTTATCACATATATATGTATCCTTAAGCAATATATGGAATATGGATATGGATATGGAATTAAACTGTATATATTTTCCTATGACTTGTTTCCAGAGCCTAGTTATGTTTTATGGCTCATCCATATTGATGTATGTACCAGTTGTTCATTAATTCTCACAGCTATGTTTATTGCATAAATGTAATCATTTATACGTATATTAATTCTACTGCTGGACATTGGCTTACCTTTAACTTTTGTCAATAATATTGGTATAAGTATCCTCATACATAGCTCCTATGTATATGTACAAGACTTTCCTTAAGGTATATACCTAACGGGCTATATTTTCAACTTTACTAAATAATGTCAATCTGTTTTCCAAAGCAGTTGTTCCAGCTGACACAGTGGATGAGAGCTCCAGTAATTCTATATCCTCTGCAACACTTGGAATTGACTAGACTTCTTCATTATTGTCAATTTGGCAAACGTGAAATGGTGTCTCACTGCAGTTTAATTGGCATTTCCTTGGTTATTAATGATTTAGGCATCCTTTCATATGTTAATAAGTCATTTATGTTTTCTCTGCTTTTTTTAAAAAAAAGTCTTGCCCATTTTTTCTGTAGGGCTATTTGACCTTTTCTCATTGTTTTATACAGTAGTCCCCCTTTATCTGCAATTTCACTTTTTGTGGTTTATTACCCTTGGTCAACTGAGTCCAAAAAATACTAAATGAAAAATTCTAGGATGAACAATTCATAAGTCTTAATTTGTGCACAGTTCTGAATAGCGTGATGAAATCTCATGTGTCCCACTCTATCTGACCCGGGGTTGTGAATCTTCTCTTTGTCTAGCTTAATCAAGCTGTATACCCAGCTGCGTGTTAGTCAAGTGGTAGTCACCATCTTGGTTATCAGATTGATGGTCTTGGTATGCAATGCTTGTGTTCAAGTAACCCTTATTTTACTTAATAATGTCTTCAAAGCACAAGAGTGGCAATGCTGACAATACAGATATGCCAAGAGAAGCCATGAAGTGCTTCCTTTAAGTGAAAAGGTATGTATGTATAGGAAAAAACATAGAATGTATAGAGTTTGGAACTATCTGCAGTTTCAGGCATCATTGGGGTTTCTTGGAACATATTCCCCAAAGATAAGGGGGACTACTATTCTTTATATGTGGTATTATAGATAGTAATCTTTTACCAGCTAAACGTGTTGTACATATTTGTTCCCTTTTATTTTCAATTTGTATTACATTTCACCTCAGAAAAGTCAGATATAGAATTCAAAGGTTTTCGTTTCTCTAAAATTGCTGATAACAACAGTTACAAATATAGACAGATTTCAGAATAAATAATTCAGTAGTGTTGTTTAGCAGAAAGACATTCATGACTTTCTTTGCTCAAGCTTGCAGAAAGTACTTGAAGAGTTTAATAAACTAAAACTAAACTAAACTAAACTAAATTAAAAACAAAAGACAGCACTGTAATGATAAAGGCTTTCATGCCAAGACTATAAACACACTAAAAATGTACCTGTCACAGTTTACTATAGTTACAATGACAATACTGCAGACTGCTTCCTTTACTATAAGACATTCCATCTATTTCAAGTGTATTTGTCACCCAGTCAGCAGGGACAAATGTTACCAAGTTTACTGAATTTCAATTGTGGTCTCGGAGTAAAATTTGGAGAGTAATTTTTTTTCTCTAATAGAATTCTCTTGTAGTCATGTTTTTGGTCCACTTGTCTTTGGGTTTTTGAGGAACTAAAGATACGCCCTCTCAAAAATTCAAAAAAATTTTTTTTGTTTTTTGTTTTCTTATTTTTTATTGATTGATTTGTTTTTATTGGGGAAGGGGAACAGGACTTTATTGGGGAGCAGTGTGTACTTCCAGGACATTTCCAAGTCAAGTTGTTGTCCTTTCAATCTTAGTTGTGGAGGGTGCCGTTCAGCTTCAAGTTGTTGTCCTTTCAGTCTTAGTTGTGGAGGGTGCAGCTCAGCTCCAGGGCCAGTTGCCGTTGCTAGTTGCAGGGGGTGCTCACCATCACTTGTGGGAGTCGAAATGATAACCTTGTGGTTGAGAGGAATGTGCTCCAAACAACTGAGCCATCCGGGAGCTCAGCAGCAGCTCAGCTCAAGGTGCCCTGTTCAATCTTAGTTGCAGGGGGCGCTACCCACCATCCCTTGTGGACTCCAGGAATTGAACTGGCAACCTTGTGGTTGAGAGCCCACTGGCCCATGTGGGAATTGAACAGGCAGCCTTCGGAATTAGGAGCACGGAGCTCTAACAGCCTGAGCCACCGGGCCGGCCCCAAATTCAAAGATTTTTAGGGCAGTGAAACTACTCTGATTGATACTATAAAGATGGATACATGTCATAATACATTTGTCTAAACTTATAACATGTCCAACCAGAGTGAATCCTAATGTAAATTATGGACTTTGAGTGGTGATGATGTGGCAATGTAAGTTCTTTGGTTCCAAAAAACGTACCACTCTGGACTGGGAGTTTGATAGTGGAGGAGTCTTCACATAGGTGGGGGCAGTGGGTATATGGAAAATCTCGGCATCTTCTTAATTTTGCTGGGAACCTAAAACCACTCTAAAAAATAAAGTCTTAAAAATATAGTTTCTAAGTGCAGCAAAAAAATAAGCTTTCTAAGACTTACTCAGAAGTGATGTTGAACAATGCAGGGGCGGGTCGGAGGGGGGTGAAGCAAACAAACAAACAAAAAATCCCAACTAGTTTCTAGAGCAATGGTACCAGGGAAAGAACTATGGAAAAGACAAGGATGCCAACAGTAACAAGAAGTACTCACGGAGTGCCAGGGCAACATTCTAAAAGTTTTACCCCATAAACTCAATTAATCTTCACAAGAACGCTATGGGATAGCAACTGTTATTGTACTCCTTCTAAAGATGAAGTAACCAGACTCAGCAGTTAAGAATGTGTTCAAGGTCACACTGCCAATGAAAGGTGGAGTAGCATTAGGTGTTGAGAGATTACATTGGGTTGCTCTCTGCCCTTCTCACCTTCTGTACACCACTCATTTTGTAAAGGAGTGCAGAAGCCAGGCTAGTGAATGGATCACAGAACACACCTGAGGGTACTTTCATAGAGTTGTATGTGGGCAGATAGTGAATGCAATAGCACAATTTAAAGTTCAGGGTTCCACTATTGTCCATCAACGTGAGAACTTTGTGTTTCTTGCGTTTCACGGCAGTCAGCATTTCCTGGTATCAAGCCATAAAAGGTATTAATAGAAACACTCTCACCTGTGTTAGGTATCGCATTCACCACCCTACCTATCTGTGTATCTCACCTCACTAGATTGGGAGATCCTAGGGGATGGGGGCACATATTTGTTGGGTGTCTTTACTACCCTAGATATTATGCTGCTCTCTGCAAATGTCTTTCCACAGAGTTGTCAAGTGTCTCCGTGGTGTCGAACTCATTTCAAGAACCAGGGCTGCTGCCGTGTGAAAACATAAGCTAGTTACCTTCATGTACTTAGAGAATTATGCAAATTTAGGATCCACATAAGATTTAATCTCTTTGTTAAAAACCTGATAATTCACAGTCAATAGAGAAATTTAAGACGACATAATGAAGGGGAAAAAACCCAGCTAACCCATATTCATTTATCTAAATCTGGAGGCACTTTGTTTTACTAAAAGAAGGGAAGTGTTAGATGGTGCAGCCAGAAGCTAAAGACATAATCTTATCAAAGTGCAACACTGATCAGAGGTACTGAAAGCCTTTAATATCTCCACTAGCATTTCTCATCATCTTTGAAATCAAATAGACCAATTTAGCTGCCCTTTAGAAACATTAGCCCATCATAGTTGTCAGTGTCTTTATGGAGTTGAGTTTATCTCCATTTCAAGAAACAGAGGTACTGCCACTGGAAAAACCCAAGTGAGTGTTTGGATCTTATACTCAAAATTCACAGAAGAAACCATCCCAGATAATGTATTCATAAAATATAGTCGTGGGCTCCTTATACCCCTCCTTCTCTAATTCTCTTTCAGGAACACACCTTCCTCCTACCCACCGTTAGTTTTAGGAAGGCACTCCCAGGTAAAGACTATATTTCTTACAATCACTTTGGATAACTGTTTAGCAGTGTATGTTAAAGAGTGGCCTATCTAAGACCCTGAAGTTTCACTCCCGTGTGTGTGTGTGTGTGTGTGTGTGTGTGTATATATATATATATATATATATATATATACTCAAGTGAAATAAGAGCTTATTTTCTGGAAAGGACTTGTACAGGAATGTTATAGCAGTTTTAATCATAATAGTCTCAAACTGGAAACAATCTAAATGTCCTTTACCAAAAGAATGGATAAACAAATTGTGTTATATTCATGTAATGGAATAACACATAAAACAATACAAAATAACAGACTAGTGAAATACCAAACAATAGGAATAACTCTTACAAACATTACGTTGAGCCAAAGAAGCCAGACATGAAAAAATACAGACTACATGGTTACATTTATATGAAGTTCAAGAATAGGCTAAACTAATCTATGGTGATAAAATTCAGAATTGTGGTTATCTTTGAGGGGTGGTCGAGTGGTGAGAGGCCCAGTATTGACTAGAATGGAGCACAAGAAAATTTAGGATGTTGGCAAGTTCTATATCTTGATCTGGGTGGTAGCTACACAGATGTATACTTTTTATTAAAAATCATTAATCTGTGCATTTTATTGTATATAATTATACTTCAGATAAATAAGTAGGTCTGGAGGGGGAGAGAAAATGAGGGGAGGAGGCCCTTGGGCTCGCCAATCACTGAAACAGGTACAACCTGAAACCCTCTCTATTGTATTTAAAACCAACACCAAACAATTCATACTTTTCAAGGCAACCAGTTCTTAAATGACCAAGGCTAAAAGGAGGGAGTCATGCTTCCTCCCTAGTTATGATTTGTTTCTTATTTATTTTTGGCATATAGCACTGGAAGTGAGCTGAAAAATAAGGTAAGTCAATTGAGGGTGAAAACGAGCAGTACATCTTCCTGGGTACAATCAAATGTCAATGACAAACTCAAACCTTCTCTGATAATTTGGAAGGAGAATCTGTGCCCTTCCCTGAATGCTGCAAACTTGGGAGTCAGAAATACTCATGTTTAATCTTCGTGTGAACTTGGGTAAGTTCAATGATTCTGAGACTGTTTCCTCATCTTAAGAATGGTGTAATAATACCAACTCCAACGGTTGCTAAGAATATTAGCTGAGTGGACACATGAAGAAGCTTTAGAATGTAATACACACTTGGTAAGTTCTAGCAAAGATCACTTTCTTAGGAAGATGAGATTCACATTCTAAGAAAGTGATTTAGTGTGTACGTGTTTGACTTTTGTATTTAGCTGTGTTTTGCCTTGTTCACAAAAGGTTTAAAGTACCTCTAATATATTTATTATTAAGTGAAATGACTCTTTGATTCACAGCACCTCTGTCTGATACCTTCATTTCAAAAGGCACTAGAGCATATGTGGCAGGTAAGTGGCACCAGCCAACCTCTCCCAGTGCAAGAGAAGGCTGTCTCTCTCCTTCCTCTTTTCCATGCATTTATATCCAAGCACTTCCTTGCCTAGATGCTATAGCATTAAAAAACAAAACAAAACAAAAAACCCAAAAAACATTGCACATGTCTGAGCAATAGAATTGATTCATTAGAGTCTTGCAGTCAACATGACATTGCACTAAACTTCAGATACCATATATCTGGTTCTAACACAAAAGCTAAAAGCAGTGTTAGTTATGCTGTTTGTTGGTGTGGCAGGCTCCTGGATGAAATGTTTTTCTTTTATTTATAGCTCTATTATTTTAATTAAAAATCCAACAACCATGGTGGGGCTCTGTGACACAATCAAGGGTCCCCAATTAGTTCCTTCAACACAACAGACTGTTCATAGAATTGCAGACAGGAATTATGCACACATTCCCATTTTGAACACCCCTGCTGTCCAAGAACCTTCTTTCCTGCCAACAAAGTGACAGCCAGCAGCCAGCATATTCAAACAGAAGCCCTCTTTTAAAGTAAAATATTAGGTAGAACCATATGAAACACTGACAATTTCATATGGTTCATCCTAATATTTACATCAATTCATAGGATGAGTTAAATCAGAGATGAAAGTGACCAAAAAGGAGCTGGCAAGAAAAACAGTATTTATCCCAGTTGAACTTCTACCAGGAGCATGAACTGCCTACATAGTAATAAACGTAGAAAATACCCTAAGCCGGGCAATCCCTTCATCTCAGTCTTTGTTCCTTAATACAATCTCTGCAAAGACTTCACGGGCTTCAGAGCCTGAGATAACTCTCACCAGCCTTGCACCCAGCCTGCCCTAACAGGGCTCCATATGCCTTCATCCTCGTGGTCCAACAAGTTTACTGCTAATGAGAAATCTGGCTTTGTGCTCCTTCTGGCTCCACACACAGCTAGGGCAGATGGAGGAGCCCTGGGCGTAGAAATGGCAGAATTCTGAAAATTCCCATTAAGCTGGCTTGATTTTTATACCCACTACATAAAAAAAAAAAAGACAGAAGAATCAGATGTCACAAAATTATCTAACAACCAATTTTAAACCCCAAAATTAACATCTCTTTTCCCACTATTGATAGCGACTTAGGTTGTATGTAAGAGCATACATAGATCTTCGTATGCACACTTCCTTTTCTTCACTCCCCATCTTCACTCCCTACTCCCACCCTGGAAGTGAAATAAGCTGAACTTTGAAATTTATAAAGTGTGGTCCCTTTCTATCCTCAAGCAAAGAAAATCTTATTGTAAAAGTTTGTTTCTAAAGTAGTCATGCTGGAGCTCTATGGTTTCCTATTCGACTTTCCTTATTCATCCAGAATTATCTCTTCACGGGCAATAGAATTAGCCTTTCCAGGGCAGAGACTGACACACGATGCAGGATACCACTCTGTAGGAAATGCGGTCACGTTTTAAACGCTTGGTGCTTAAACCCACATGCTTGTGCTTTTGGCAAAGCTGGGGATTATTTTCACACCACTAAATTTTGAGTGTAGACCCCGAGCATTTTGACAGCCCTCAAATATCATACTAGGTCAAAGAATCAGAATAACATCATTCAGTCTACTCTTCTCATGCCAAATCCTTAAATTCACTGCAAATAGCAGGTCTCTAAGAGCTGGACTTTGGTATTATGGAGCTTCCCCCAAACTCTTGGTTAACACAGAATCTGAGAGTCAACGGATGTAAAACAGAAACAGACTTCAGAGATTTCTCTGTTTTAATCTAAAAATCTGAGGGCAAGAGATGGGAATAAGCTATACATAGTTATATGGCAACTCTAAGTCCCAACCCAGCAACTCAAACCTAGGTCCTCCAAATTTCCCCAGGCAGCATGGATCTGTATCAAGGTGGGAAAGGGAACATCTCTACCTGTGGGGTATGATTGGAGACAGAGCAAAAGGAAAATGGCACAGAAACTAAACATTTATGGAGCCCTGCTATTTGCCTGGCAATGAAGCAAACTTCATAAGGAAAGAGAGAAAAAAAAACTTTGGTGAATAGCAGTATAGGCTACTGTCTATGGAACAGTGACACGATAATAAACCAATGGAATTGCAATGATATCTAATGTTTATGAAGCACATCCTGTCTGCCACAAGTATGTCAAGCAACTGAATGCATTATCTCCTTTAAAACCTGACAGCCGTCCAATGCTATGATGGTGATGACGATGATGATAATTAGTAGCTACCGTTTTTTGAGCACCTTTTATAATACATATGGGCTGATCACCGTGCCAAACATTATATAAACAGTATCTGATTTTATTTATGCAAACTGATTATGAGGTTGTTGTCCACATTATACAGATGAACAAAATGAGACCTACAGAGTAAAGCGACATGTCCAAGGTCACACAACTGGTAAATGGAGGAGTCAAATTAAAACCCAGGTCATCTGAGCAAAGAAGTTAAGCTTTTAAATGTATCACTATTCTGGCTATCAATGACAGGTTACTTAAAAATGAACACAAAACCATTGCTGTATCAATGCTCCTGGTTTTGGAATTTTTCTTCAAAAAATAAACCAGATCCAAGATAAAAATTATTATACAGAGAATATTCTAATTGTCTAATCTATTTATATTGTAAACTGTAGTGAATCACATTTTTGGCATTATATCTAGAACTGTTATTGGCTGTGGTCATTAAAAAATTCTGTGTTTTAACACTGGGAAAATAATTACATAGCCCTTTTTGCCTGTGAAGAAAATTAGTTTAACATATGGGGTGGGGAGAGGTGGAGAGAGAAGAGAGGAGAGAGAGACTATGGTGGAACGAGGTACTGTTTTTTTTTGTTTTTGTTTTATTAGTTTCAGGTGCACAAGACAAGGTAATACTTAGACATTCATCATTTATATCCCTCACACCCTGAACCCCCCCTCCCCCGTTCCCCCTTCCACTATCCCTCCGACATTGCACCGAGCCATCACATTATATATATAAAATTATAGTTGGCATTCATTATTGTTCAGCTTCAGGTGTACAGTACATGGATCAAGCATCTACATCTTCCCTGAGGTGGGAGGTACTATGTTTTTGCTGCTTCCAGGATTCTGTAGCAGACCATGCTATTTAATAATTTCAGCACAGTCATTTTAAAAATCAGTAGCCCTGGTAACCAAGTCTATGATGGAACAATGCTACAGAAAAAAAAAAAAAGAGAAAAAAAGAAAAAAGAAACATGGCGTAGTGGCCAATCCTAGACAAACGGACAAGCATTTTTCTATCCTTTTGAAACTCAAGGCATTATTTACATACACTCAGTGGCAACCCAGAATCCTTTCATTAAAAGAGATTTTTACACTTACCTGTATGTAAAAATAGAAATATTTGAATAAGACCACACATTTTTTTTTTCTTTTGCTAAATTACTGGTTAGAAAAGAAAAATCACAGGCGTTCACTGAATGGTACAGAATGATTTGCACTAATGCTTAATGATGTCTCCTGGATTGGCATCACTTGACTGTCTTTTTCTTTGTCCTCCCAATACTAAGGTGCTGTGACACTGCGCTGAAGGCAGCAACATGGGACAGTGAAGGACTTGTTTTCCCAGTGGCAGTGGCAGCTGTCAAGGTGATTTAGTAGCTATTCAAAGGCCATTTTGCCCCTGCTTTCCAGTTCTCAAAGACCCAATCTACGGTTAGCTTCTTTTGGGGTAGGGCAGTGGTTCAAGTGGAAGGGAAGCAGATCTTTGGAAGAGCACACAGGTATAAACAAAGGCGACAGGGGCCTTTGGATTCTTGACTTTAGCTGTAAGCTTGGAGAAAGTGTGCACATTAGACTGAAATCACAGGGGAGGATTTAATTTTCCATTTGAATCCCCATAGAGAACACAGTATGGTGCTTTTTCAGAGGCCATTTACTACTGATCCATCCATCCACCTGTCCCTCCCAGCCCCAAGGACAGGCAGCCCCAAGGACAGACACAGAACTAGGTGCTTTCTGTACACACACAGGCACTAGAGTATTAGAGATTCAGACCTGGGCTCGAATATGGGTTCTACCATGTAGGAGCTGTGTGATTTAGGACAGGTTTCTCAAGCATTTGAAACTTAGTTTTCTCACTGTAAAAGGGGTAACCATATTGCCTTATCTCTCACTGAATTAATGGGAGGATTAGCTAAAATAACGTGCCTAACACACACCCAACACCTGATAAATAGTAGGCATATTATGTAGCATCATTCTTGTTTTAGGCTTGAGAACAGGAAGCGCAGAGGAGGTAATTGACTTGTGCAAGATCTCAGATCTAGTAAGTGATGGAGCCAAGACTGTACCCTAGGAGGGTGATAATGTAGTTAGGGAAGGGACATAGGACTATTTTTACAGAAGAAGGACCTAGGAGGTTGGATTCCAAGCCTGCTGCCTGCGTGCTGCCAGACACAGAACTCAGGAAGATGTTAATCACATAGAACAACAGACCTTTGGAAGCCTATTGAACAAAGAGATTCCATTATGGCCATTCACGTAGTTAAATCTATTATAAACTAGCCACAGGCCGTACCTTACAAAAGTGAAAGGTAAACCTGAGTCAATTCTTCTTGTACCTTGAAGAAGTGCCCCACACCAAGTTTTCCATGGAAACAAGAAACACATATAAACCCTAGCTCAGCGGATAGAGGGGGTCTCTCTTCCACTAGCCATTACAGACTGCCATTCTGTCTGTGGGGTGGCCTTTCCTTTCTTTTCTTTTCTTATTCTCTGCTACATAAACTTTCTTTCATTTTAACCTCTATACCAGCTCATGTGTGAATTCTTTCCTGAGTGAAGCCAAGTACCCTCTTTCCTGTAACAGTGAGAAACATACATGCTCCTCACAGTAGCCTTCTTCTCGACTCATGAGCTCATAGTTGAGGGAGGAAAACAGTCCCCTAAACTTGGAGCTTCCCACAATCACTATAACTGCAGTGCTGTGAGAGGAGGGGGAAGTGGTGTGGGCGGGGAAAGTTCCTAGGAAGTCTGTATCCTAAAAGGCCTTTGAGAGCCTTTTAGACAGAAATGCAAAGGAGGAGACTGTATTCAGATTGAAGAAAGGATCAGCGCAAAGGCAGAGGGAAATAAAAGAGCAGGTTGCTCCCTGGAGGCAGGTGCAGAGGCGGGCAGAGTCTGGATTAAGATAATCTCCGTTAACTCATAGGTGGTCAGGAACCATGGGCACAGTTTAAATAAATGGATGAATTCAAGAGTTAAAATGGCTGGAAGTGAATCACAATTGAATCTTTTCCATTTTCACTTGGAAACAGAACATCTCTCCCAGCAGGCAGGCTCATCTAATGTTTCCATGCCAACCAATTTCTGAGACTTGGGATAGGCTAAACCCCTAAGGGGGGCAGGAGTGGTGCAGATAAAAAAGATAAACCCCGAAAGGCCAGGGTCAAACTGTGGGGGAGGTCTGAAGGGGGATGGGGGACAGTGCACTTACAGAGTGGGGAGGAGGGAGCAGCAAGGACCAGAAATGAGGATTGAGTAAAACTAGTAGTACCTGAATTTATTGCAGGCCTGTCATTAACACACACATACATACACACACACACACACACACACACACACACACACACACACAACATATGGCATTCAAACCAGGCTTTTGGGAGCTTACCTGTACTCTCTGAGCCTTTTCCAAGGGACCTTTTGCAATTTAAGAGCTTCTAAACAGTTTCTTTTTCACCAAAAATCAAAATATGAATGTTTGAACTCTGATTCTTAAGAAATCTTTCCACTCTTTTCAATCTGCTTTCCAAAGTTAGTTAGTCTTGAACTAGGAAATACAATTTTTGCTCAGTTTGCAAATTAGAGCATCAGGTTTAAGGTTGGTTTTCAAATTCTGAGTCTGAATGTGATCAAAACTGAAAGCCATCCCAGGAACTAGTCTTCCCATAACGGCAGGTTTGCATTAGACTTCCATGCAAGCTGTTGTTTAGTCAGGCAGAAAATAAAGGTGGGAAAAAAAAGAAAAGATAAAATAGTGGTTCTTAATGTTGCTACTACACACTGGAATCACTAGAGGAGCTTTAAAAAATATTGATACCCAGGATACATTCTCAGAGATTCTGACTCAGTAGGTTTGGGTTGGGGCCTGGGTACTGGGGATTTTAAGAGTACTTGTGATATTATGATTTACAATAAGAAATTTATATTTGGTCTTTGTCCCATTCCTGGCACGGAGCTCCTAAAATCCTTGGGATTTCCTCTATGATAAGAGCCATAAAGGTGTCTGTTGTTATTCATAACAGGCTCCTTTCAATCACACCTATTTTTGTTACTGAAGTGATTTTTGGAAAACCCTCAGGCTGGGGGTTGCTTGTCAAGACAACTATGTGATTAGAAGGTTGGAATTTTTAGTGCCATTCCTGATCTCTGAAATAGAGAAAGGGGCTGAACATTCATGGCCAATGATTTAATCAATTATGCCTATGTAATAGAGCCTCCATAAAAAGCCTAAATGACTGGAGTGCAGGGAGCTTCTAGATTGCTGAAGACATCGAGGTGGGGGTTACGTAGGGAAGGGGCATGAGGACTATTTTTACAGAAGAAGGAACTAGGAGGTAGGATTCTTAGCCTGCTGCCTACGTGCTGCCAGACACAGAACTAGTGCAGACGTCAATCAATCCCACAGAACAGACCCTCCGAAGCCTGTTGAGCAAAGAGATTCCATTATGGCCATTCACATAGTTAAACCTATTACAAACTAGCCACAGGCTGTACCTTACAAAAATGAAAGGGTAAATCTGCTCCTATTCTTGTACCTTGCAGAAGTGTCCTATACCAAGAAGTTTTCCATGGAAACAAGAAACACATATCAATCCTAGCCTAATGGTGGTGGTGATGGTGGGGGGGGTTGGTAAAGAAGGGGTGTCTTTGTTTCACTAGCAGTTAGAGACCTCCATTCTGTCAGTGGGGTGGCCTTTCCTTTTCTTACTCTCTGCTAAATAAACTTACTTTCACTTTAAACTCTATTATCAGCTCACATTTGAATTATTTCCTGTGTGAAGCCAAGGACCTTCTTAATCCAGGGTTTGAGTCCCCACTCCTGGGGATTTGCCTCGTGGTATTATTGGAAGAGTGGCACTCCCAGAGAGGACATGGAAGCTCTGTGCCTCTTCCCCATACCTTGCCCTATGCATTTTGTCCATCTGTTTTTTTTTCTTCTGAGTTTTATCCTTTCTAATAAACCAGTAATCTACCAAGTAAACTTTTCCTGAGTTCTATGAACTGCACTAGGAAATTATCGAACCCCAGGAGGGTATTATGGGAACCTCTGGGTTATAGCCAATGAGTCAGAAACACAGGTGACACCTTGACTTGGGAAATGGGGGCAGTCTTGTGGGACTGAGCCCTCAACCTGTGGGTTATGACGCTATCTTCATGTAGAAAGTGTCAGAATTGAGTTAAATTACCATGCTGTGTAACTGCAGAACAAACTCAAAATGGTCTTGTATTTTTTAGCAATATACTAAGTTGCTTTTTAAAGACAATAGACCAAAACTGCAAATCATGCAGCTGAAGCATGTGCAGAGGAGAGAACTTTGACCTCCAGTTGCACCTGAAACCAAAGGCTCCTTCCAACCCCACAGAACCAAAGGACCAGGACATAACGAGAACTTGAACACTGGAACTCTTGCAGAAGCCAAGTGTCCATTGTCCAGAAGAGCCAGGGTTGACACCCCTTTACCATAAATGGCCAAGTTCCAAGTTCCTCCAATTAAAACTTGCCCCACCAGCATTTCACATACCTGTTACCCTCACCCCTTCAAAACCCTTACCCTAGTCTAGCGGGCAAAATAGATTTGAGGCACCACTGGGTCTCCCATCTTCTCGGTTGGCACTTTCTTGATCAATAAACCTTTCATTACTCCAAACTCTGATGTTGTGAGTTTTGGCCTTTTGAAGCATTGGGCACATGAAATTTGGTTCAGTAACAGCTGGTGTTAGATAATTGGTCAGTGTTGGTCAGTGGGGGGAAAAAAACCCCACACATATGGTGTCAGAAATACAGTACTATAAAGCACAGTGAGTAGTGTAAAGGAAAACAAGTCTTTTCTTACAGGTCCCCAAGTGATTCTAACGTGCAGCCAAGGTTGAAAGATACTGAGATCAAGTAAGAAGAGCCAACTAGTAAAACAAACCTGTGTTAGAGAGATACTGAATTGCTTTTCAGAGTCAACAGACCAAAATCTCAAGGCATGCTGCCGAAGCATGCACAGAGGAGAGAAATTTGACCTCCAGTTTCATCCTTCCCAGAAGAGAAAGCCAGTGTGCACTGGTTACAGAGGGAAAGAGTCTAGGGACATGACCTCCCCTCATAGGGGCTTTCAGTTTCCCATGGAGAAATCCCTTTTAATCAGACCAGACCAATCTAAATTCAGTGTAGGGTGGTGATTTGGACACCTTTTCTTATTGGCCTCCCCAGTAGATTGGGAGTACCCTAAAGCAAGAACTATTTGTTTTTATCCTTGTATTCCTTGAACCTATTTAAGCGTCTGGCACACAGGCTATCAATAGTTGTTTATAAAATGAATAAATAGAGAAGTTTGAGGAACAAGTGAACAAAATGAGTGTTAGACCTAATTTTCACCAGACTTCTTTCATAGCACCTTCAGTTTTAATGGAAAACAAAATAAAACAACGAAAAAACAACCAACCAGATGCCCTCCACAATTTCAACAGAATTTAGCAAATATTTATGGAACTTCTTTCCACTTAGACTTTGTGCTAGGTTCTAAGAGCCACAGTCTGAGCCTTCCAGTAAAAGGTTAAATTCTAGAAGCATTGACTGCTGGTTCTATATTGATTTGTGATTAGTTTACCATTTTAAGAAGTCCTTACTTTAACTACTGTTTCATTGGTATAATATCACTGATTTGGGTTTATGTGGCTTAAACAATGCAGTAAGCACCCTAGTATTTTGGATAGGGCTGGAGCACATTATTCATTACTACTTGTGTTTTTAGCAGTGTTTCAAATAATTTCCAAAGAACACTATTTCCCAAATTTCCCTTATTCCAAGTAGCACCTGGAATTCTTGTTGAAATTTTGATTTCTAGGGGATATTCATCCCCTAGATGATTTACAAACATTATTCTTCATAAAGCTTTTGGAGTTGTGTACTAATTATCCTCATTCTATAGAAGAAACTGAGGCCCAGAGGGAGAGGACATGAATTGCCAAAGTCATGACACAGGCAGTAAGTGGCAGAAGTCAAATCCAGGTACTTCTGACTCTAAAACTCAGGCTTTTTGCCTACTCCACCTGGACTATAAACTCATGAATGAATAGCTGAGTGAATTGGCATTTTAGAGGAGTCAGTGTTTCATTCTATGACAATCCCTACCTAATTACTTCCTGCAGAGAGGAAATATACTGCCAAAGATGACCAAAAAATCCACAGCTTTACTTTTAGAACCCATCATACTTGACCTTTCAAATCTCTATTTTCTACACACATTGTTAGATCCTGAAGCAGAGTCTGGATTCAGAATAATATAATTTTATTTTCATCTGTTTTTTCCTTTTTAGCTGAATCCTTGCGGGCCTATCTGATCTACCTTTTCAGTCCTGATAGCATCCTACATAGTATTCTGTAATTAACAGGCACTGAAGAAAAACTGAAACCCATATCCTTTCCACTATACCATACTCACTGTAGGTTAAGTGATACGGTCTTGCAATCCTCTCATCCTGTTCCCAGCAGCCTGTAGCAGGAAAGCTCATGCCTCTTTGATGAAGATGCTTGGTCAACAGAGGGTGTGACCCTGTGATTCAAATTTGAGCCATCACAACTCCATGGCAAGGATCCACTCACCAGCCATCTTTAAGGTCCTCATTTATTATTGAGGGAGGTGCACTATACATTAAATGACAATATTTTCGAGTGCAAAACTTACAGGACTTTCTATAACACTTATAAGTACCATCAGGAATGAGGGAGCATATATGAAATCAGGCACATCCAAGAAAATGTGGTAGTTCCAGAAAACCTGGACATTAAAGTTTAGAGCAAGGGTTTGGTATCAGACAGAACTGAGTTATATTTGTTCTCCTTCTTTGTTGTGCAATAACATCATCTATCTAGCCCTGGTTTCATTAACTGTAAAATGGGGATAATAATGACACTCTCTTGCAGATATGATGTGATTTCAATTCTCACTCCCATCTCCTTAACCTCAGGACATCTGTATCCATTATATAATTAAGAACGCATTTAGCATATTGTAGAGGTGGGAGTTCTATGGGGCATCCACATATGAGGGAAGGGGCAGGGACAAGAAATTTTAAAAACAGAGAAAAGTGTCATCATCTTATAAAGAGCCAACAATGGTATTCATACAATGTTGGACTTCTAGAAAGTGGGAAAATTCTCTGCTAACCTGCCTTCATGGCAACCAGAAACATAGAGACCCCTTCTTGATAACCAACTCAGAGCTCTCCTAACAGGAACAGAAGAATGAAAGAGTTCAGAAGAAGGTACTGGAACTGGTTTAACAACTTTGTCTGGAAAGTAAGAACTACAAAGTTACTTTAAATGATAATTTATATTTTTATGATAGAGGTCACTAGGAGCTGCCAAATAGTGCGTTTATTGTAAAGTTCTACAGTTCACATCCTATTTTTCTCATTATTTTACTCATGGAATCAGATTTTTAAAGTGTGGGATCCTGCATCTGAAAGGCATTGTTAAGAAAATTGGGGGTAGGGGGATATATATGATGTAAGCAATCTGGTCTGAAACAATTCAGCATATATAATGTTTTAAAATATAATGGAAGATACCATAATGTGATGATATCTTTAAAAAGAGTCTGTTTAAAAATGAAGAAAGAATGACATACGTGTAAAAGAAAGACAAATGCAATTTAAAAAATAATAAAAAATAGTTTTGATGAAGGAAAATTCCTTCTTACCTTTTAATAAGCATCACGAAAAAGCAAGCATCAGTTTATAACAGAAGGTGGTCTGGGCTTCCTACATATTGGGAAAATGGTATAAAAGATGAAGAAAGTAGACGAGGAAAAAGAAAATCTAAAAGGTGGCTTTCTTTGTTAAGAAGGGACAAAGGTCAAAAATGTATCCCAACCATTTTAGAATCATTTAGAACCAAAAGATGCAGGGTTAAGAGTTAAATAATTTAGCCATCACAATGTTTGCCTTAATTTTTTCATCTATAAAGTAGGATTATATGGATAGAAGAAATAGGTAGATTCATCTAGTGAGGTTTTAAAACTATAAATTTTAAAATTTGGAGTACTTTTCCTGAAGTATATTCTTATTTTTCTTTTGGTATTAAAATATCCTTTCTTACATAAAATGGTGGCAATAATAAAGAGCAATCAATTTAAAATGCATATTATACTTTGTATGTGTGTTTATTATTTTTAGAATTCTTACTTGGTGATATTAAGTTGTCAAGTCCCTGGTTTTTTATTCTAATGTGCTTGGTCAGGGAAATCTACTAGTCATACAGTCTCTACATTTAGAAAATTACACATGGAAAAGACACCAACAGCCACAGATACCAGTGACTGACAACATCGTCCAAGGAGCTTTGAAACATTTCTTTAAAATTTAGGCTTGAGGAGCAAGGGAAGGGGGTGAAAACTTGCAGAACAGGAAGATAAATGTATACTGCAGGTGCTAACTAAATGTAAAATAATGACACTACTTAGTTTTTGAAAGACTTACTTCAGTGCAGAGAGATGAGATGACACCAAGTGGGCCACTGAAAGCTCAGAGCAAGTGGGAATTTAAAGTTTCTCAAGTACCAAGAAAGCTGCAAGATAGTGTTTCTACATATCCTAAAAGCAGACATGTGGATAATTTGTATGAAGTACTCTTTTTGATAAAAGACTTTTGGTAAAAGCTTGGAGCCTTGAAAATGTTCCCAACACTTTCTTTGTGTTTCTTACCCTTACTGCATTGCATACTAAGAAAAACACACACGCTGTCAGTTTCGAGCAAAATGTCCTAAACCATGTGTCAGCAGGACTGGCATCAGGGGTGTGGAACTGTGTGGTCACACAGTCCCGCACTTAGTATTATGCTCTGTTCTCACTGACTTGATACCCTCATCTTTGAACCAGGAGCCCCATATTTTCATTTTCATCTACTTAACAGGTCCTGCAAATTGGGTAGCTGGTTGTGGATGTCAGGCCGCATGTGCCCCCATGTGCAGGGCTCTATGTGTGATAGGCACTTAAACTGTGTTATTTGATGTGGGATTTTACTTGTATAAGGGCTACCCAGGGTACAGACTCTGTCTTGGCAGAAGAGGGGCAGAGAATTTGTTAATACCGTTGCAATGGCTACAGGACTTGCTCAATTTAATCAGAAATCTGCATGCTCTGGGCATCTTCAAACTAGAGTATAAAATCTAAGGTGATTGTGTGATATTCAACTGCCTATTCAACATTTAATAATGCATTAGGTAGTTGTATAAAAATTAGGTAGTATGCAACATGGCAGTAAATGAAATGCAAGGCAAACAGTAGGAAAAGAGATGTGTGAGTTATATGTTTACACATCTTTAAAGAGACGTGTAAAGGACTAAGGCAAAGGCATGGTACCACTATACTTGGAGAAAAGAGCAAATAGTTTAATACTCTGCGCCTCAGATTCCTCATCGGAAAACTGTGAGAAAACAGTGTCTACTTAACAGACATACTATATCAAATACAATAAAATAAATGAAAGTCCTTCACAAAAGTCACATGGAACCATAGGTAAGGGCATAAGACAGCATGCTTAAGTTCTAGTCCCAATTTAGCCTCTTCTAGGTAAAGCCAACCCTGGTCTTCCATTTTCTCTTCTTTACAATGTGACTAAAAATAGGACCTATCTCATAGAGTTTTTGTGAGAGTTAAATAAAATAATTCACATAAGGTATTTAGCAATTGCTTGGCTCAGAATATGATGCAATTATGGTTCGCTATTTATTATGACTATGATTATGACTATTAAGTGTTTTAAAAGTACTTGTGAAGTATATGGTGACAGAAGGAGAACTGACTCTGGGTGGTGAACACACAGTGTGATATGTAGATGATGTATTACAGAATCGTACGCTTGAAACCTATGTAACTTTACTAATCATTGTCACCCCAATAAACTTGAATTTAAAAAAAAAAAAAAAAAAAAAAAAAAGTACTTGTGAACAAGGCTATCAAAACAATATGGCACTGGCATAAAAACAGACACATAGATGGAACACAATAGAGAGCCCAGAAATAAATCCATACCTATATGGTCATTTAAGCTGTGACAAAGGAAGAAAGAATTTACACTGGTGTAAAGACAGTCTATTTAGCAAATGGTGCTGGAACAACTGGACAGACAAATGCAAAAAAATGAAAGGGGACCATCTTCTTATGCCATATACCAGAATAAACTCACAGTGTATTAAAGACTTAAATGTAAGACCTGAAACCACAAAACTCCTAGAAGAAAAAATAGGAAGTAAACTCTCAGACATTACCCTTAGTAATATTTTTACCGATATGTCTTCTTGGGCAAGGAAAACAAAAGAAAACATAAACAAATGGGATTACATCAAACTAGTAAGTTTTTTTCACAGCAAAGGAAACCATCAACAAAACAAAACAAAAAAAACATCCTACTGAATGGAAGAAGATATTTACTAATGATATATCTGATAAGGGATTAATGTCCAAAATTTATTTTTTAAAAAAAACCCTCACATAATTCAACACCAAAAAACCCCCAAACGATCCAATTAACAAATGAGCGGAGGACATGAATAGACATTTCTCCAAAAAGGACATACAGAGGGCCAACAGACATATGAAAAGATGGTCAATGGCACTAATTATCATAGAAATGCAAATAAAAACCACAATGAGATACTACCTCACCCCTCTCAGAATGGCTATCATCAATAAATCAACAAACAACAAGTGTTGGTGAGGCTGTGGAGAAAAGGGATCCCTCGTGCACTATTGGTGGATTTGCCGATTGGTGCAGCCACTGTGGAAAACGGTATGGATGTTCCTCAAAAAATTAAAACTAGAACTACCTTATGATCCAGCAATTCCACTCCTGGGTATCCAAACAAATCCAAAACACTAATTTGAAAAAAATATATGTACCCCTATGTTTACTGCAGCTGTATTCAGAATAGCCAAGACACGGAAACAATTGAAATGCCCATCAATAGACGACTGGATAAAGAAATTGTGGTACATTTATGCAATGGAGTATTACTCTGCCATAAAAAATGAAATTTTACCATTTGCAACAACATGGATGGACCTAGAGAATATTATGCTACGTGAAATAAGTCAGACTGAGAAAGACAAATACCATATGATCTCACTTATATGTGGAATCTAAAGAACAGAACAAACGAGCAAACATAACAGAGATAGACTTATAGATGATGACTGCTAGATGGGAGGGGCACTGAAGGATGGGAGAGATGGTGAAGGGATTAGAAAGTACAACTTGGTAGTCACAAAATAGTCAAGGGGATGTGAAATACAATATGGGGAATATGAGGTCAGACAATTAAGTTCGCGAACTTGTTGCAATGATGTTGCTAACCTTTTTTGATATCAGAGGGATTATTCATTATGGATTTGTACCAACTGGACAAACAGTTAACCAAGTTTACTATTTGGAAATGCTGAAAAGGCTGCATGAAACAGTGAGATGACCTGAACTTTTTGCCAACAATTCATGGCTCTTGCATGACTACAATGCACCAGCTCCCACGGCACTGTCTGTGAGGGAGTTTTTAGCCAGTAAACAAATAGCTGTATTGGAACACCCTCCCTACTCACCCGATCTGGTCCCCAATGACTTCTTTCTTTACCCGAAGATAAAGGAAATATTTAAAGGAAGACATTTTGATGACATTCAGGACATCAAGGGTAACACGATGATAGCTCTGATGGCCATTCCAGAAAGAGTTCCAAAATTGCTTTGTGGCTGGACTAGATGCTGACATTGATGCATAGCTTCCCCAGGGGAGTACTTGGAAGGTGACCGTAGTGATATTCAGCAAGGAGGTATGTAGCACTTTTTCTAGGATGAGTTTGCGAACTTAATTGTCCGACCTAGTATAATCAATAATGTCACAAAGATCAGGTAGGGTACCAGATGGCTACTGGACTTATCATGGAGATCACTTCTTAGATTATGTAGATGCCTGACTACTGCACTGTACACCTGAAATTAATATAAAATAATATTGAATGTCAACTATAATTATATGTATATTATATATATTATGTAAACATATATATAATATATATACATATTCACAGGATGTAAAGTACAGCATAGAAAATGCAGTCAATGGTATTGTAGCTATGTACAATGTCAGAGGGGTAGTAGGCTTGGTGGGGTTATCACTTTGTGAAGGGTGTAAATGTTTACATTTATGTTGTTTTGTAAACCTGAAACTAATAATGAAATTAAATTAAATTTTAAAAAAGTACTTGTGAATATTTGATATTTTATTGTTCTATGGATTTATAATAAAAAGTGTATTTGAAGTCTAACCTATATTAAGAATGGCATTTATTTGGCTACATGAGTTTAAAAAATGTAGTCTGATATGCTTATCACTACTGAACAGGACAGCTTACTTATTTGATCAAGTAAAATTTGTATTAAAGGTAAATGTTCTCCAATCTCGTGGCATCCATAATTCATTTGATTGGGTCAGCAGTTACCAAATGCCCGACTGTACAGATAGAGACTGTAACCAGACAAATCTCCATCCAAGAGGTATTCACCATCCAGTGTATGTGTGTGTGTGGGGAACAGGTGAGTCAATAGGCTTAAAAGGAGAAGGTGTGAAGGTAAGAAGACAGCAGTTACGTTGTGTAGAGGAACACAGAGGAGCACGTGCTCAACCATCATCTACGAGTCAGTGATGATTCTCTTAATACCTTGGTCTGTTCAATCATCACCTTCAATTGCCACTCAAAAAGTTCACTGAAAAAGTATTTAAGGAATTCCTATAACATGGCAGGTACTGAGATTAAAGAAGAAATATCTGGAGTTTATTATCTTGCTCCTAACCTCATGATTTAGGGTGAAGGTTCCCTCAGTTTTTCCATGCCCTCACCTCTCACCTGTTCTCTTCAGTGAGCATCATCCTCTGTCCCACTTTTTTACTGTTCTTCTCTCTTTTCTAGCTAAAGCTGTCTGGATTACTCTAGGAAGTAGTAATTTTGGGTGAAGAGGCCAGTCACCTCTGAAGATGCAAGATTTCTGGAAATATGATTACCATGGGGTGGGAGGTTGGGAGCAGAATCCAGGTTGGAAGAGTTACCCTTGAGTGCTTTAAGGGCAGTAAAGATGCCCTGTTAATAATCTTTTTATCCTCAGAACACAGTACAGTGTGAGGTGAATGGTTATGGCTCAGAAAAGATTTTCTGGATAAATGAGTGAGTGAGTGAGTGAATAAAGGAGGGCCCACTGTTAATAAAAATATATCTGGATTCTAGACCTTGGGATAGAGGGCTAGAGGAAAAATGTGATGGTCAATGGAATGGTCACCCATGGTACTTCTGTTCCTCTTCCTACAGAAATCTAAAAATTAAAAGCCTTTTAAAAGTCAGGGCCAGTGTATGATTTCAGGGGAACGAGAAAACTCCCCAGACTCCCATGACTCCTCTTCCTTTCTATTATATTTCAGGCTTAAAATTAGTCTCCTGAAAACAAAGCCTTTTATTCCACAAGTGGGGATACAATTAAAAAATGCAAATTCACAAAAGAGTGAGCTTAATGCTAATGAGTCTCAAAGTATAAATGAAGAATCAAAATCTATTCGGATTTAAAGGAGGCACCAGATTAGGAGGCAGGCTCTGAGCACTCAAAGGGGTATAATGACCTCCCCTTAACCTAACGAGTCCCATTTGGTAGGCTCTTTCATTGACTTAGTTTAACCTAATCCTAACCATAAGCCTGTGAACGAGGTTTTCTGTCCATTTTATAAATGAGGAATTCAAGTCCTAGCCATCAATAAGATTAAGCCCAGACCAGAGCCTGGTCTGTCTGGAGGAGTTCTCTATAAAGTGTTAACCAAACAGAAGGTCTATGAATATGAATTAAACTTGTGCCCTACAGGATTAATTTCATCTTCACTGTATTATAGTACAATGAGCATGGGCTTTCGTCATTGTCACCCAACCCTGCGCCAAGTACTGGGCCAGGGGTGCACACAGCTGACTGTAACATGTCCTATGGGGACAGCTGCTGAGATAGTGATAAGTCCAAGTTTGAAGAGGAAGAAGATAAAAATCTGACTTGTAATGAAGTCCACAAATGTCATGGCTTTGCCTTACGAAATCCATAGCCAAGTGAAGCTGGAAGCAGCTTCGCACTGGAGCGAAGCCCCTTGGCAGGCTCCATTCCTCATTCTCCCTCACCTCAGTTACTGACCAGCAGTGCAGTGGGGGCAAGAAGTGGAGTGGAAGGATAGGCTAACTTAACAAAAACCAAAAGACCACAGTCTCTTACTTATAGCTTTCCCCTCCCACCAAATCCATCAGGTGAAAACATATTTCCTCTAGCATAAAAACCCATCGGATGAAGAATCCTGGGTTGGATTTGTTTTCAAGACTTCCCTCAATGTAACTTCCAGTCTTTTGTCCCTAGACTAGGAAGACTAAGAGTGTTGAGAACGAGACACAGGATGAGGTTCACCCTGGGCCCTACCCCTTTCCCAAGTCCTCTCACTAAGAGGGTATAAACTGTATGTGCTTGTGTAAATCTATTGTTGAATTAGGCCTCAGTGTAAACAGAGTCACAGAGTTCAGCATGCAAACGAAGCAGCCTGAAAGGCCATGTAGTGCTAGATGTGTCCTGGAAGTCTCAACACCAGTGGGTAGAGCCTCGGTCCTCAGAACATGGCCAGTCTATTCACTTGGGGACGACTCAACTGGCATTGAACTTCCATAGGATTGACTACTCAAAGATCTTGGCTTATGGTCTAATGTTTTTCTTTCACATCTAAGGAAGATGTAGGAATTAATTAAGTCAACAAATATTTACTAAGGAGACGTCTTTATGCCAAGCATTATGACATAAGGCACTAAGAATGTAAGAAAATTAAGACATTAACTGGGATTTATACAACTCCAGTATTAAATGGTATTTCCGTTTTAGGGAGTTTTGCCATAAAACTTTAATAAAGACCACAGTGATCACTCTGCTGAGTGATCAGTTTTAAATACTAGTGCTCTTCTGGGCAGATTTCACTGTAGAAAGCCTTATAAGGCATATTGTAAAGATTAACATAGGATAATAATTGCAAGGTATATTACACATAAGGTATTAGGAAATGAGAGTTACAATGATAACCTGCACACTGTTTGAATTGCCAACAGGTGTGGACAATGACAATCCTGAGGGAAGAAGGTGTGTGTTCTTATTCATCTCTGTATCCTTAACATCTACTGCAGACTGGTACATTGTACTTCAACCATGTTTGTTGAATGGAAGAATCAATGCACTAATGCATCAGTGCATGAAAGCCTGATGTTAAACAATGGGGCAGGAGACTGACCTAGGTGTATTTGTCATATTATGTCCTTTGAAACAAAAGCTGTCTTAGGAAGCAACAATTTTGAGTTATCAGTGTAAAATGTGGACTTAGAACCACTGTAAAAAAAGAAATAAAGCCTTGAAATCCAGAACAGAAAGCTATGAGCAGAGGGCTTGGAGGGGTGAAGAATGCAGAAGGGAAGTGGAAGAAATCATGGGATTAGGAACATTGATGTCATCTATAAAGACCAGAAAGGGCCCATTGTAAGGACAGTGATTCTTCTAATCTGTGTCTCCAGATGAATTCTTTTCAAACTCTGCCTCTGGTTAGGCTCTTTTGGGGGATGAGAAATGCCTGGACAGAGCTGGACATTCTGGAGCCACAGAATCCTGGCTCTCCCCTTCAGCCTTCATGGGGTCTAGAGGACTGAAAATGTAAAAGGTCGCCAGGAAGTCTGTCCTTCTTCCCTTGCTGAAGGAAATAAAAGGTACTGAGAAACAGTACTTTGTTCAGAATCAATATAATGGTCTCTCTGTTCTTCGGGGGAAAAGGTTGCTTTTATAATAAATGATAAATACCACCAACATGTATCAGTTGTTTCTTGTTTACTCCACCTGTAAGCTGTGGATCATAACACATTGGTGAGTTGTTACGTCAAGTGAATGAGATGTGACCTCCATTTTTTAAATAAAGGAGACAAATAGAACGAAAAATAACAAAGTACACTGTATATAAAAAGTGTTCATACAGTTTGGTGAAAATTACCTTTAGGCTTTATGTGTGTGTGTGGTGTATGTATTTACAGGGTCATGATGAAGAATGTATTTCTACTCTTGAGTGAAAAAACTCGAAGGCCTCTGGGTGAACTTGGATCATGAAGAACCAATTCAGAGATCCTTACATTAGGAAGCAATAAAAGTTCTAGGCCTTTCTAGAGCTCACTTTCCATACCACACTGCATTTGATTGTGTTCCCTTCATCTGTCTTACTAGACATGAATTTTTGGTGGACAGGAAACATGACTTTTACTGCCGGGTCCTCAGTGTCCATTATAGGTCCTGGCACAGAATATACACTCAAAAAAATGCTTGATGAATGCATAAATAAATCATAGCAACTGACTTTTAAACCCTAATGCACAGCAGGGAGGTTATTCACCGGAACACTCGAAATCGATAGCTTTTATTAACAAGTGAGCATGGCCCAAGTTCCTCTTTTACATTCTTTCCTATGACCTTTTATTCCCCAATCGTGGACTTACCTGCTTTGTTTTCTTCCCCTCCTCATTCTCCCAGTGTCCTGGGTGCTTTTATTCTCTTTTATCAGAAGAAAAGATCTTTCCTTAGCTATTTGCCCTTTTGTGTGATTTTTTTAATCCCCTATATCACTGACCTTTCTTAGTAGCATTTGGATATAAAGGTCCATTCCTATGAGCAGCAGGAAAACCCTTGCTTTCCGGTACATGGATGCCTTAAGCAGCTGGTAGCTAAGAAGGGGAGCACATATTGTAGAAGTGAGGAGACCTCAATCTGCCCATACTGAGAGCCTCAAAGTATGTGTGACAAGATCCATATTCCAGGGGCTTAGGAGCCCAAAAGCATCTCCGTCTGAAGAATCGATAATGTACTTGTGGAGCATTTTGAAAAATATTTTATTCAAATTTTTAACATTTTATTTACTTTTAAGGTTCTACAACTAGATATGCTTCACAATGCAGGAAATATACAATACAAATAGCCCCTTCAATCAAATATATCCAAATCATTCACATAGAACAGATACAGTATTATCATTAGCAACAATCAACTCCATTGCACGTCAAGCGCTTCAAGCACCTTACACAGCAGATTAAGAGAAGGAAAATCATTACAACTAGGATGGAAAATAGAGAGGGTTGGCTCAAGTTTAAAACACTGCCTGGCTCAGATGGGGTACTTCCTTTCCCCCTCCCTGCAACACTTTCAGGCAAAGAAATTGCTATCATGGGGAGAATCATTTTTAGTAGGGCAATGAGGCCAGCTTGTGCAAGATCCTGAGAAGACACATCCTCTCAGACACAGCCAGAGTAGTGCTAGGGATGAGAGAGGGAGGGAGGAGGGAAGAGGAAAGAGAGAGGAGGAAGGGAGAGAGAAGAGAGAAGAGAGAGTCTGTGTGGATAGGGTAGAAGAGGCAACTACAAGGGGAAGTATGGTTTGTGGTGTAGATAAATATTCAACGAAGTCTGCTAAGTTGTTTACTACAGAGCAGAGAAGCTGCTTGCTTTCTGCTTTAGGTTTTGGCTTCATGGAAAAATATGAATAATACTAAAGGAATCCCATATGTCCTGTAGCACAATTTATCCTGTGCAAAAACTCCAAAGAGCTTTATGTTTGACTTTCTCCTCTCTCCTAACCTATTCCTTAATCTAAGAGTCAGGCTCTGTGCTGACAGAAGCAGACTGGGAATCACAGCTGAAGTGCACTCAGCAGCTGATACCACATAAGTTGAGCCCTTGGGAGGCAGAGAGATATGGGGAGAAGCCCTTAGGAGGTCTGACTGTGCCACCAAAGAGCTGTGAGGTCCTGGGCGAACCTCTTCCTTCCCCGGGGGGACGTAGTTGCCTCTTCTGTAAACAGTAGACCTGGTGATAGCTAAGGTTTCTTCCAGCCCTAGATTTACATAAAGCTAAACAGAATGAAGAGACTAATACTCCAGGATGTCATTCTTAGATTAAAGGGACATGCTCATCCTCTGATATTTATATAATTAGAGAAACCCTTTGCTACTAGTTTATTTTGAGAGAGCAGCTAGTTGGCTTTATAAAATAAGCACAGCCAACTGGTATTAGTCCTATTCATTAGCCCTACTCTAGAGAAAGCAAGCATTTCCATGAAAATCCTACAGCTAAAATTGGTGTTCAGATAATAATAATAATAATAATAATAATAATAATAATAATAATAATAAAACCCCAAACTACAAAGGTACAAACTTAGCGAATCATTTTTTTTAGTAAGGATTCCCCTTAGACCTTGCTAGTTCATGTCATTTTATTGCTTTTTTTTGTTTGTTTGTTTTCTTGCAGGAGTGGTGGGTGGGGGGAGTGGTAGTGTCTGTTTTATCACATCACATGAGAACAAGGCCGGAGGTGCTGCAAGTGCTTTCCCTCTGATTTTAACTCTATGCATGGCCCATATCTCTTCCATGTGCCTCTAAGAGTCATTTAGATGCTGTAGTCAGCCCTCTATGAACAAAATAAGTATTAAGAATCGAACACTGGAAGCCAAATATTACCTGTGTCTATTGTAAGAATCATTTCGAGAATTCCCCATAAAGTATTGGCTATTTTTGAGCCTCATTTAAAAGTGGTTCCTCCCTTCAATACAGGTGCACCACTCAAGAATAGAGGAACACCATTAGAATGTAAACCAGGTAACATTCTTTGTTACCTTAAGTCTTCAAATTTTTTGTACGTCATGGTTTTATTTACCATATTGGAGAATAAAGGTCTGATTCTGATTAACTCTACTCTTTCAAATAAGTCTTCCGTTTTACATAATGACATCTGTCAGTTCATTTAATTTTCCTAATCTTCTACAACTTAATTAAAAGGACTAAGCTATTATCAGTATATTTTCAGCAAAATTCTTCTAGTACATTATCATTTTGTGCATTCTATTCTTTAACAAGATACGGACAATATGGTAATTTTTCCTTCCAATTTTATTCTGTATAACCATTTTATTTTCATTAACTGATTTATCTCTATCTTATTAACCTAATTGGTTTTTCCCAACTTGCTACCCGTGACTAAAACATTTCAAGATTAAAAAATATTTTGTATCACAAAGACCAGCAATATAACATAAGAAGGAAACACAGAAATAGCCACCCACTTTCCATCATATTTGTGACGCGTCACCACAAGACACGATCTAGGGTGATTTTCAATAGTACCTTTCAGACATTACACCAAAGCATAACAAAATAATCTTCCAAAATGCAGTAGGAGAAATTTGGAACAGTAATAGTCTAAGTTTTTAAAAAATGTAAAATCCCAGGGCTTCTAAGGTACTGGAACTGCCTGGATTAAGAAGGGACTCTATGCTTGTCAGAGCGGTCAGGAAATGAAGGCCCTGGAGAGCCTGCTGCTTTCTGGAATCCTGCTCCTTTCTGGCCCTGCTGTGCCTACCTAAGACACACAAAAGATAACTTTATAGCCAATGTGGAATCAACAGGATAAGTCAATTCAAGTACATAATGTAGTATCCATAACACACACCTCATACCAGTGAAATTTCAGGCGAGGAGAATATGACCTTAGATGGAGTCAGACCACAGTCTGGGGCAGACTAGGGAGAGCAGAATACAGTGAGGATGGGTATGATTCCTCCATTGGCTCCTGGATTCATTTTGACAGTTAATTGGGCACCACTTTCCCCCTTTGGCTGTTAACACTTATGCTATTTTTAAAAGTACAGTCAGCATTGACGAAGTGTGTTTTGGAAGGAATATAGGAAGCTTGTGCTAAGAAGAGATGCATATTATAGTTGAGTGATGACAGATCTTACTCAAGTGTTAACTATGAGGCTGAAAGATGGAAGGCATTTCAAGTTCAATCAATCTTTTTTTCTTTTTCCTGGTAAATTGGTGAGTTCTGTCAGGCAAGGAATAAGTAACTTTTGTGGTCTGATAAATGATTGGTATGAGATGCTATAGAAGAAAGTCTTTTTACCCAAACTTGTTTGGAAAAGACACATAACTTTATAAAAGAGTCGTTCCGATTTCAAATCAATACACCGAAGCAAATGCAGTAGATATCAAGCAAGTCAGGAGGTGATACAGGAAAACTTACTTCCCATACCGATGGTAAACAAATATCCAGGGCTTTGGTCCACATGTTTAAGATTTATCAAAATTGAAAATAATTTTTCTCATTATTTTCACTGCAACCTGTGCTAAGAACTTTACCCTGAATCATACCATGGTCAACTAATAACTTGCTCAAAGCAGAGGCCTTTGATGTAGTAACATTTCAAAAGCTTCTTCAAAATGGTTAAAGTTTAGGTCTTACAGTGGTGTATTGAGGAGCCTGGGATAATAAAAACACATGGTCCGTTGCTATAAGGTGTTGCCTTGGTCTCCCCAAGCCGGATTGCTCACAGAGTGCAGATCACAGTAAGAAATGCTCCGTTGCCTACCTGACATAGAGGGAGCGTTTCTGATTGGTTCGCAGGGACCCGGACCCGGAGCTCATGCTGTGGTTCATCATCTGCTCTCGTAGGTCATGGATTTTGGCCTCAAATCGAGCGTAATCTGGGAATGGAAACAGAGGTGGCAGATTTGGTTCTGAGCTTTCAGTGAGTTAGAAATGCTGCCCGCACGAGGCAGCCCTGTGCCCCTGTTGCTGGTCCCTTAGCCAAGCAACAGGAAGGTGCACAACCCGAGGCTGGTGGAACACTCAGAGTTCACTTCCTTACATTATTTACTTGCAGACATTCACAAGAGGAAAAGAACACATCACTCACTTCCCAAAAACATAGCTAGAAAATATACTGCCATCAAATCCCCAGTCTGTGAAAAGTCCATGGGAGAGGAGGAAGGTGCGGTTATAAACTGGCAACAAAGGTACTTGTGATGGAAATGTTCTTTGTATTGACTATGGTAGTGGATACAGGTAGTTGCACATGTGATAAAATGTCATAGGACTAACTACACACACATTCACACACACACACACACACACACAAGTAAAACTGGGGCAGTCGAAATGAGTTTGATGGATTATGTCAGTGTCAGTATTCTGGTTGTGATAATGTGCTACCATTGTACAAAATGTTACCGTTGGGGAAACTGAGGAAAGGGTACATGGGGCCTCTGTGTATTATTTCTTATAACTGCATGTGAATCTCTATCTCAAAATTTAAAAAAATGTCCATGGAATTACTAATGTTATGTTGGTTTGGGTGAGTCTCCCGTTACTCTCAACCTGATAGACCAGAGAACCAAGTGTTTGCTGACGAATTGTGTAAAAACAAACACCATGTCTTTTTGCTTTTTCTGCTGGGAGGCTGCGAGAAGCTGATTATTTGGGATTATACCTCAATTCTGTCCTATAACTTTAATATTAAATGCCTACATGCCAAAGTCCATCACACTCCTAAGACACACAACATATTTAAATCAGCTTCTCAAGAGATTGGCGTTAGAAATGGGAGACCATTCTCACATTAAATATATTTTAGAAACATTAAACTTGGAAAAAAAATGTGGGTCTAAAAAAAATCAAGAAAAGACAGGTATTATATACTGTCTTCATAAGAAAAATATTTTTGCCATGTCAGTCCAATAAAAATAAAGAACAAATAGATTTTAAGATACTTATTAACATAATCAGCCTCTAAAAAGAAACCGCTTTTGAAGTTTTGATATTCTTGATCACATCTTGTTCTATCGTCTCCTTGGCACAATAGAGTCTTGCTTTAGGAAAATCTAGTAGGTGAAAGGCTCAATTTACCCACAAGATAAACGTGGAAATGTTAATTCAAATTATAAATGGTTCTTTTAGTTACCAAGAAACTCATCATGAAGAACTTTAACAGAGGTCCTCAGTACATTTCAAAAACCAATTTGATTTTCAATTCAATTTATTCGTAACTTTTCATAAAAACAAGAATGACTAAATACATGTAATAAAAGATGATACACTTACAGTGTGTTTGAAATTCACTATAAATAAAAAGCTTTACACAGTTAAATTGAAACTCAAGTTACTGAATATTTCTCTATTGGTTTTTGTGGGATGGGATTTCATAAAAGGAAAGATTTTACTTTGGTTTTCAATAATAGACAATAACGGCCTCTGAATGTTAAATATTTTTGAAGTTTAGTACTCTAAGGATAAAAACCATACTAGTTGACAGGAAATTTCCAGTACCTAAATAAAGTCTCTTGTTATCTAGATTTGGAAAGCTTCCTGTTCCAAACTTAGCTTTGACTACTTAAATCCTAAATGATTGAATAAGCAAAACACACATTTAACTTAAAATTTATTGACTATGCGTCAAGATATTTACTTCATTCCATCTTAGTAAAGAGAGAAAATACTTATTTATAGCCATCAATATGATGCTCTAGGCAGGTCTAAATTATTTTGTGCAAGTTATGTTTGCTTCTATCCTAAGAGTCAGTTTATTTATTGCTAGCCACATAACAGATGCTGTGTTCAGTGCTTTGTGGGCATTATTTCATTTCTTATTTAAGTTACAAAACAAAGTCTATAGATGGTGTAAAATTTGAAGTATATAGAAAAACACAGAATGAAAATTGAGACGTTCTTTTGTCTCTTCTCCCTTCGCCACTTTCTTCTCTTTCTTCTCTCTCACTGCTGGGCTTCCCTACAGGTTACTGTAGAGGTACATATACGGCTGTGGGCTAGACTTCCATAGACATGTCTCAAATCATGTGGATGGATATACATACACACTCATACCCACATACATAGGAGAACCCAACTTGGATTTTCCCCTGCCTTCTCCCAAATACATAAATACCATGTTTCTTAATACTCTTCATTGCATCCTATAGTTTAGTAATTTATTTACTAATTCCCATATAGGTAGATATTGAGGCTCATCCAGCTTTTTGCTGTTATAAACAGGGATCTCAGTGTATGTGTGCACATTTGTGGCAGGTTAGTAGAGCAGCATACCCTGTTTCCCCGAAAATAAGACGTAGCAGGACCATCAGCTCTAATGCATCTTTTGGAGCAAAAATTAATATAAGATCCAGTATATATTATATTATTATATTTTATATTATATTATATTATATTATATTATATTATATTATATTATATTATATTATATTATATTATAATTACATAAGACCGGGTCTTGTATTAACTTTTGCTCCAAAAGACGCATTAGAGCTGATGGTCCGGCTAGGTCTTATTTTTGGGGAAACACAGTAGTGCACCCCAGAGCCTTGCACAGACATCATACAGTCTCGTTAGCATTTCTCTGAGATGACAATGGCCTGGGACACAGAGCAGGAACTCTTAGTGTCTTCTGATCCATTCTCCACGTTGCCACTTGATAAATACCAGGCGTCACTCCCCCTCACCTAGAGCCACTAAATCTCCCATCTGTTTGTTCCCTACAACTTTGATGACTTCACTACCATGATAAAAAAGGTGAAATTCCACCTCCAACTGTCCCCCTTCGGCATCTAATTCAGTGTCAGTCCCCTGTCCCATCTGCTACTTTGCTGCTCATCACACCAAATTGTATTTATTTGTGCAGTTGCCACCTTCCCCATGAGACTGAACTCTCTGAGGGCAGAAGCCGCATCGCACTCTCCTTGGCATTCCTTGTTCCTAACATCGCGTCTGGCATGCAGGAGGCATTTTTATACTAGGTGCTCAATAAACATTTTCTGAATGAATGAACAAATAATGAATGAGGAAGCGAGCAGAATCATTAAATGAATTCAGCTATGAAAAGCCTGCAGGTACTGACATTGCCTGTTTTCAATGTTAAGGTTGTTAATGAAGACAACATGCTTCTCCCCCAGGACTTCCTTTTTCAAAACTAAATGTTCTAATTTCAAGGCTTTATTTCTGTTGAATCACTGCCATTGCCAAATCTCACTATTATTTTTATTGTTCTCCAGGTGATCTTGGTGTTCTCCTCATCTCAGTCGTGTCATACCTTGGGAACATTTCTCTGATCCTTAACCTACAGATGATCAGCACTGTGCTAAAGCTCTTCCAGATGCCACACTTTATATATCACAAGATACTTGCTTCAGTAATAAACCGTGGTCTCCTTACCGTATGGCTCAATAGATCTCCAAAACGTTTTTTCTGCCATATGTTTGTTCTACATCATATTTGACAGTGTTTTACATTCCCTACTAGGGATGAGAAAGTATTTATTTTATTTTATTTTATTTTATTTTATTTTATTTTATTGCATTGCATTGCATTGCATTGCATTGCATCGCATCGCATTACACTGCACTGCACTGTACTGTATTATATTGTATTGCATTGTACTGTATTGCATTGCATTGCACTGTACTGTATTATATTGTATTGTATTGCACTGATTGTACTGTATCGTACTGAATTTGTCTTAGTTGGAATACATCCTACTCTCAATTTTTCCACTTGGACAATCATGTTCATCACGAATCCTGTGTTCAAAGTGCTTACCTCTCTCTTTGATCCTTTTTGAAAAATAAAAATTAAGTACAAGGAAATGCATCAGAGCAAAAATAATAAGATCTGGGTTTACAAATATAAATGTTGCATGTTTGTGTGCATGTATACCTGTGTGTTTGTAAGTGTGTGAGAGAGAGAGAGGCAGAGAGAGGAGAAAGGCTATGTCTCTAGCTTCTTAGAGATAAAAACAAGTTTATATAACAAGATAAAAACAAATGCTCTAGAAATAAACAAGAAAGCAGGTATGTAAATTGTGTAATATGTTTTCTTTATGTTTTATAATAGTACTGAAAATTACATTTTTAAATAAGTTAAAACAAAATCTAACAATACCATGTCCATTTAATCATAATCCCTCTACTTTCCCCCAAATGCTTTATGCACATCTATGTCCAGCTCTTTCAAACATTTTTCAATCAAATTGCTAACCCTCAAGAGAACATTCAAATGAGATTTTAAAGTGCTCTGATCTTTATATCATCTAAAGGGGAACTGATGTTTCCCTAGCACCTGCAATGTGCTAGTATCTCTGCTACATACTTTAAATATTATTTTTCCTAACAAAGCTCTGAAGTAGGTACATTATTTTAGAGATGAGGAAAGAGGTTTACAGAAGTTAACTAATTTCACCAAAGTCACAGAGTTTCTAGGTAATAGAGCTCATTAAACAGGAAGCTGGTATTCAGCCCTGAATCTCTGGGAGGCTAATTTGTTTCCGTCACATCATAATACCTATTATAACACCATGATTTTCTTTTAGAATCTAAGGCCTCCTCGATTCTCTACCCCTTCCTCTTGACATCTTGCTCTCCTTCCTCTCATGTACTGTATTAATTATGTGCATGCTGGTCTTTATTGCACCATAAACTCCTTAGAAAGTGCAGATGCCTCACTCATGTCTGTTCCCCAAGCCACAGGGTCTATCATTCCTCCTTCCCTACACACAGAAATGTACCAGGTGCTTGGCATATAGCTTTGCCAAGAAACTGAAGGAGTTTTTTCTTCCAGAATGGGACACTGAAAAGGAAATTAAGCATGACAGTGCTGAGGTGGGGGATTGCACTAATAAAACAGCACCTTCTGCTGTTTTGCGTTGCATGGAATAGGTGCCTGGTAAATGCTTTGAAAATTACAAGTTATTTATTTTATGTTTCTTAGGGTTTACTTCTACAACCAGAAGGTCAACACCGAAAACAAACTTCTAGACAAATGTTTTAGAGAAGTTTCAAGAAGCATTATCTCCAGCTAGTTTTTTTTCCCCTCTATGCATAAGCCGGAAAAAAAAAAAAAAGAAAAAAAAATTCCATATCCTTGGGTATTTAAATCCAATTCTTCCTGACAAGACACATCCATATTGGGATTGCACCATTTGCTTTCACTTGACATGATGGGTGATAACAGCAGACAGGGTACAAGATCTGTGTTACGTAGAGGGGTCAGAATCCTGGCTCTCCCACTTATTAGCTGTGCATCATTGTGAAAGTTATTAACCTTTCTGGGCGCAATTTCCTCAGACGTCAAATGGTAATAATAAGTGTATCTACTTCAAGATATGTTAGGAAGATTACAAGAGATAGCTGAAAGATGTAAAGATAATAGCTGCTAATTCTTCTCATTAATTTTCATGTGTAATTCAACACCTATACTTGTTCATTGCTTGCTAAAGTCCTAACCCCTCTCTGTACCATGCAAAATGGAAACCTGTGTTGTACAGCTGCTAGAGTCCCAGTATAGCCTCACTCTGCCTATTATCAGTGGATGTTTCTACCGGGCCAAAGAGGAATGAGCCACAGGTGGCTATACGTCGGGTCAATGGGCACCAGGATGCCGGTTAACTGTTCACCAGCTCGAAAAGCAGCAAAAGGACCCTTGGGTCCTCTCATGAATCCATAGTGATTAGGAGGTCAGGAAAATGATGCCAAGTTTCAAAAGCTGCTGCCATTTTCAGCAATATCAGTGACCACATCTATCAGTATAGTCCCCAGGCTTTGAGCTACTGATGGACATTTGGAAGGAGCAAAGGCAAGAGGGTGAACATCACATGTTACCCATGAGGGGAACTCTACCATATACTTTCTTCCTTTGCAATTTGTCAAGGGAACAAAGAGATGTAGAATGCAAATTCACCCTATCATTCACACAGGAAAGGAGGCATTGTCTTCTGAGGGTCCCAGGGTAATTTAAGGCAGTAGGATTAATCTGCATTAATTAAAGCTGCCCAACTGCTCATATCTGCAAAGCTCAGATGGCTAACACTCACTGGGTTAGATTAGAGCATGAAGCCACGGGTATGTCCTCCCCCAAGTGAGCTGGTGGATATCACACCTCTCCACAGTTACGACCTCAGCCAGGTGACTCACGACTGACTGTCAGTTACCAAGGAAGCAGGGAGCAGAGGGAGTAGGGCTAGGAGCTCTCAACGAGGCGGCCAGCTTTACACGCTAATCCTGTCATGAGTAAAAACCCAATGGGGCCTTGGGAAGTTACTGAGCCTCAGTTTGCTCACCTGCAAACTGTCAGATTCCGCTCACAAGGCAGTTTTGAGACTCAGAATGAGATTTGGCACGAAGCATTTTGTAAATGTAAGGTAGCTCTTGCTGTTGTTACCATGGTGGCTTCTGTCAGGACAAATGCAGATGCGGTCTTAGTGGCATTAATAAGGACAGCAGCATTCTATTCCTATTTGCTCACCATGGGCACTGCACAGCTTTAACACCTGGTAAAATCACTGGGCTGTAAGCGGGGTTCCACACATCCAAGCGACAGAGGCTGCTTTCCCGCCGAGTTATTCATTTCCACATTACAGGGAAGCAGTTTGAAGAGGCCACCTGCCGCACACCCAAGTAGTCCTGCTGTTGAAGACAACCAAGAATTACAAGCTCTGGGAGGTTTATAGGCTAAGGAAGTTCAAGTTTTGGGGTACCTTCCAATAGGGCTTGGGCAAATGTCAATGGTGTGCAGTCCACTGGGGTCACAATATTGTTTATCTGGACATGACCCCCCGTGTCACCAGGGTGCATGGGAAGGATGCAAGAGGAAGTTTACATCTATTCTTAGCACAGCACATGATTACTGCTCTAGGAATGAGATATTGGTGAACAATTGTAAGTGCTTTCATTTCTTTGGGGGAAAACATCCTTCTCTCATTTAATCAGCAAACATTTTTTTCAGAGTTTCCGTACATGCCAGGCCCAATGCTAATCATGAAGGATATCGAATCCACTGGACAGATCTTTGCCTCAAGGGGTTCTCAGGCTAGCACATAGCAGCTTTTAATTTTCTGGATTCTTGTTGTGAATATCAAAAGAGCATCTGCCCTTGAAATATCTGCTCCCTGTGAGGTGTAGCAGGTGATTTCTAGATAGTAATGGGATATCTCTATGGTGGGAAATAGCCAAGCCGGTCAGATCCATGTTAGAATGGAGAAACTGAGGCAGGTTAAAACTTTGTGAAAGACTATATGGTTACTGGTAGAATGAGAAAAGCAACTGGGGTATCAAAGCAGGGCCCTGGAATCAAAGCTCTTGGATTTAAGTCTTGGCTTTGAACAAAGCTGGGAAAACCCCTTACTCTCTCAGAGATACTCCTTGTAAAATGGGGAATCATTTCTGCCCCAACACCAGCTCTTCTGAGGATCTAATAAAGTATACTTCCCTTATCATCATTTAATACAGTATACTACACCTTCATCATATTAAGCAACATTGATTTTTAAAAGCACCATCAATTAATAATAAGAAGCACTTTTTGGAGAGGGTGGACACAAGTCTCATTAGGATTTCACAAGCTGAAATATACTCATATGTGTGTAGAGGGGCGAAGATATGAGCCTTAGAATCAATGTAATAGATAAATAAAGGTGCTTAAAAGTAGACCCCCCCCCAATATATTTTTACGCTTTCTCACCTAGAATCTTAACCAAATAGTTACACACAAGAGGATCAGGCATAGATTACTGGTTATATTTCAAGTCCAAGGAACAGTGCTTTGCCCAAATTACTTTTTATGAAGATATAAAAGTAATTGTGTTTACTTGGAGCTCAGAAAATAATCAATGGTTCCTATTTCACTGTCTCTTCTTTTCTGAGTTGCCCTGGGATTTCTAAGCCAGACAAGCACAGAAGGGACTCTGCCATATTTCATATTTCATTGGGCTTTAGAGGTACCCTTAGAGCTTTCTTACTCTGGCTGCTTTTCAAGTAGTCGTGCTGGAGCAGGTGCTGTTTTTGTGGATGGCTTTAGAAGGCTGGTTTTCCTCCTACATATACATCGAAATGCCCCCTTGCCTTCCAGACAGCTGACCTCTGATTGCGGGAAGGATTTTTAGTGAATCTCCCCAGACTGGTTATTTGCCTAAAGATTTTACCAGCTTTTTACTTCAACCCCTGACTTAGCTTATCTCTCAGGTTGCCAACCTGCTTCTGCTTCTGTGTTAAAGTGGTGACATGGAATTTTCCACTGCTAAAGATTTACAGATGTTGTTTGGCTTACTTCTGATCCAAACTACTGTGTGTATGTGTGACAGAGAGATACACAGAGAAAGAGAGACCGAAAGATAAGAGAAACACGATTTAAAACCAAATTCACTAGACTTGAAATTTAACGGGGAATTCTGGACAATAGGGTGAGTCTGCTATCTTTTCTGCACCCCACGAAGGAAGAGACTGTATATACCAATCTCTTGTACATCTCTAATATTGAGCATTAAGAACTCAGTTATGGACATGAGGGCAAAACATTGTCATATTTTTTTCTGTATCCCTAATACTTGGAACAGAGTGGCACATAGTTATCAGTTAATAAATGCTAATATAAGTGTTTGCTGAGTTGCGTGAGCTAAATAAAAACTTCAGGGGAGGAAAATTGATTCTTTAGTTTGCCAAATCTTCTATGAAGTAGATCAAACCTTTTAGAATAATTTTTAATAACATACTGAAGTAAGGTATGTTGTTTTTCTCCCTTTCTCTCGGTAGAATGGGATAATTTGTTTTGACTAGAACAATTTTCTGTGCAGCTTGGCTGGAGACCCTTTAAAGAGGTTTAGCCAAATGCTCAGGAATTCTTCAGTGTGTGAAATGAAGTAAGTTTTATAGGCAAACAACAGTCTTAATCCCTAACCAGCAATTTCATACGAGCATAACTCTGAAAATTAGATACATCAAATTTCAATTTGGCTTCATGCAAGCTTTGTTTTATGGATTCATAAAGGCAGATTTTCTTTGATATCAGGATTATTGCAAAATGGAGCCAGCATAGAAGCTTATTTGAACTTGACAAAGCCTATGTCTTCAGGCAATTGGGAGTAGCCTGGTGTATTGTTATTATTTTTAAGACTCTGAAATAAATGATCCAACTTTGAATCTTAAGTTCACTACTGATGCATGGTGTAAATTTTGTCAAGTTATTCAATTCAGAGAACACTACTGTACAATTGAAAACCATCAACCTCATTAGATTGTTTGAAAATTAAATGCAATACTGTTTGTAAATGGCATAGCATAGTTCAGTGCCAGGAATAGACTAGGTGCTCAATAAATGTAAAAGAGTAAAGATTAAGATCTTTTAAACTTTATATTCCTCACTTATAAAATGAGGATAATATTAATATCCCACTTACATTACAAGGTTGTTGTGAGGATCAAAAGAAGAAACATATAAAAATGTTTGATAAACTGAATAATAGTACAATATAAAGACAAAGTGATTAAAACAATTTATATCAACATAGCCCCCCCCCCTTTTTTTAAATCCCTATCTGCTTAGAAGACTATTTTCTCAGTATCTGAAATTTGTCTCAAAAGCTGTGGAATTTTATTTCTGTCTTGGCTATGGAAACAAAACCACATAGGGCATCATGCAAGAGAGAGTAAACATGAAACTCAGAGGGGAAAATGGAAACTTCTGTTATCATTAGGGCCTAGCCACCAATGGTGATTCTCTCTAAAGATTTTGCTGGCTGGTTGGGTGAAACTCAGAGCCGGGAGGCACAGGCTATAGTTTAATTGGTGTGATTTGTAGGTAATGGTGTATCAGGAGAAGGATTTAGGAGCTGTGCCTTTTAATTTAAGGCATAGTCCTAAAGACTACATCCAACCAGAGAAGAAAGCCTTCCTTGGCAAACACAAATATTCTTTGCTGGATTTTTCCTTTTCCTTTTTTTTTGTATTAAAATCAGGGAGCTAGAAGCTAAAATAATAATGCTCAAGCTTCCCGTTTTCTTCTGCAATAATAATCAGTTAGATCTTGCCCAATGAAAAGGGTGATGTACTTGCCTAATTATAAACCAGGGCAGAGAAAAGAGATTAAGCGGTCTGGCTCTAGAGATAGGCAGGTTGGCAGCCTCCTTGGTGTCACTTAAGGGGTACAAATACCTGTCTTGTTTCCAAGACATTCCCATTGGATTTATCCTTTAACAGTGTCCTGAGAAGTACATATACATGTCATCTCAGAGGATAACCCACTATTCGTAGATAAATAAAACAGAAGCACAATGGGAACAAAACTAAGAGAAAATAAAGTCTCAGAGAGGCTAAACAACTTGCCCAAGGTCACACAGCAGAGTTGGGACTCGAATCTAAATCCTGTAGTCCCAGCCTTGTCCAGTGCTTTTTTCACTACTTTGACTCTGTACTTTCCTCTACAAGTGACTATGGTATTCTGTCTTTTGCTCCTGAAATGTACAAGTCCATAAGCTGTCTCAGATTGGCTTGGTCACCCTACACAACTATTTAATAATGATTTCTGACGTAACAATAGATTTATATCTGTAGTAAATTCTATGAGGCTGGTTGGCAAGATCAAAATGAAGAGGTTTTGTTTGGTCTCCCCAGTATACTTCCCAAATGAAAGCTTTGCAGCGTGTCATTAGTGTGATTCTGGGTTTAAGACTTGAAGTCAACCAGAAACCATGCTCAGGCAGGGTCCCGTTGGTGCAGGTTCTGCAGACTTGGGGCTGACTGGCAGGTTCATACTGTAGCCCTCTGTCCAATGAGCACAGGCTGCGCCTTTACCAGGGTTGCTGGGAGGCAGGAGACGCTCAGCAGAGAGAGCCATCAGCTCTGTCTCTGATACGCCTGAATCCACCACAGCTTGGTGCAGGGATTCCAAGCCCTGGCTGCAGGGGCCATGCTGCAGCAGAGGAAAACGAGGCCGACGGTGCCGCACTTCCTAAATCTAAACTTATATAATTCTCCTGAGGGTTTATTTTGTCCTTAGAAGTACGTCTGTCTTACTTTTTTGTTGTTGTTGTTAAAATGTCCTTTTTATACTTCACAGGCGTAACAATCAAATGGAATGTATAGTCCTTATTTGGTCTGATTAGGAAAAAGAAAATTTTAAGTCATTACAGACTGCATATTAGATCAGAACAAGAATTATTTTTAATTCTGTTGGGTGTGATAATAGCATTGTGATAATATAAGAAAATGCTCTCTCTTCTTTTGTTATAGTTTCTGAATATTGTAGGGATGAAAAGAGATAATGTTGGGATTTATTTTAAAGTATATCAGCAACAAAAATATATGATTATGAAGCAAATTGGCAAACTCTTGACTACTCCTGAATATGGGTGATAAATACATGAGTATTCTGTGCACAATTCTCTCTTTTTTTGTATAGGTGTGGGAATGTTCATAAGAGAAAAATTTTACTTGATTATTTAAAAAGATTAAATATCCTAATGTGATATCACTTAAAGGCTGTATGAGTCCTACTAGCATAGTGGGCTGGGAATGACAGGACCTGGCTCCTCCTGGCTCTGCTACCTGGGTGGCCCCTAGAGTGTCACTCTGAGTCCTGATTTCCTTGTGGTACACAGGTACAGTACAACTAGATCTAGTATCATTTTGAGATTCAACTGAGGTAACAGCCATGAAAGTGCTATGCTGTTCTATGAATGCATCCATTCAATCAGCAAACATTTTTTGAGCATCACCTATGGTAAGGCTCTTTGCTAGACACCAGTGATGATTAAAATGTGGTCCCTGTACTCAAGGACTATCCATTACTCTCTAATGTATATGTTGATTTCCACAGTGATGGTAATTCCAGCACTAGCTCTCGTGTCTAGTTCGAATGCTGCCTACAATTCTTAATAAAGGCAAGAAGGTCCCTGCTTAACTTCCAAGTTCATATCTTTCTTAATCTCCCTTCTCTTTTGGTTGCCTCAGATTCTAGCTTTTGAGATTTTTCTCAGTTCCATTCTCTCCCAGATGCAAAATTCTTGCTGTTCCCTCTGCCTAAAATACCTTTCCCATCAGTCTTTACCTAGCTTCTCCTCCTTCCCATCTTGTCTTCAACATCATGTTCTCTGATAGCAACCTGAGCTATGACCGTTCCTTTCATCAAATGCGACTGACATTTCTCCTTTGCAGCACTCCATGCTCATGAAGCTATTTTATTATCTGTAAGTACTTGTTAATTGTGTGTGAGGCACATAGTAGATGCTTGAGAAAAGTTTGATAACTGATGAAATGGAGCTGCTGATTCGTTCCTCATCTTGATAAAAAAAAGTGATCTAGCCATTTAAAAAAATATTGATGTTTTGATAAAGGTGTTGTATTCCGCCAGACTCTCTCACAAAAATAATTTGCATTTTCCAATTGAGGTAAAAGGAAGAATCACCAGAGATGTGGATTGAGAGAATTATTGACCCTTCACTTCTTTCTTATCATAATTATCTGTTTCTGAATCCTAAAATCGCCAAGTTAGAGTTTTCTCCAATGCTAAGACTACATTTTATTCTTTGATAGGCTACACGTGTTTCTATTTATCATCTTAATATTAGAAGTATTTTATGACGTGCAACCAAAAAAAAAATCACATAACGAGAAAGTACTCACACCTCCCAAACACATACATAGGAGCTGACCAGAACTTGTTCAGAATTTATGGTAACAATTTTATGCTCAGTTTAGCTGTTTCCATGGCCCAGGAAAAAAGAAAACTTCTGTTATTTCACTAATTTTTTTTCGATAAAATTGTTCCCCTGATTTTGGGCAAAAAATAAATAAAAATCAATGAGATAGTAAAGAACTCCCTGGTGTACATGAAATTGGAATTGCCATTTAAATAAGGACAAAGTGTAACCTTATACTGTCTTCTGCACAGTATCATTTGCTAAGAAATTTGAACTCTAAAACAAAGATAGTATGGAACCACTGAGTGGCTTTTAAGGGATATATTTGTCACTCAGCCAGCAGCAGCATTTTGATAAAGAGACTGGACAGCGACAGTGGAAAGATCAGAACACTGGAGGTCATTTAGGGGTCTTTTTCAATGGTACAGATGAGAGATGGTGAGGACACTGGGAAGAGGGAGCAGACATATTGGAGGTGTAAATAAGAGGCTTTGCCTACTAATTCAATGTGGGATACGAGAAAGAGTGGAAGTGCCCAGTGTTCTCTCAGGTTTCCAGCTTGGGCAACTGACTGAGAATAGAAAAGGAGGTGCCATGGAGGGGAGCAAAGAAAATGACATAGTCCATGCTGGGACACATTGAAGTTGAGGGGACATCATTACAGCCCAATTTTGTTGTGCCAGACTTTATTAATTCCAGTGACAGGGAGTATGGGGAGATAAATCCTTAACAACTGAAGCAATTTATAAACTAGCTACTTTCCTGGGCCTATGGAACTGCTGCAGATGAAGATTGTGCTACAACTACAGTTAGACAGGATGAAACACATACTACTCCGATCATTCTATTCTCTAGGTCCATGGAAAAATTAGGAAATAACAAAAGTAAGTAACCATTATAATTGACTTTTATGCACAAATAAATAAAAATGTGCTACAGGAAAATTGAGCTCTGTGGAATTGAATCAGGCAAATTTATCTTTCCTCTTGATTAATAATTTAAGAAGAAATTCCAAGCATGCTGCCTCTGGAGATGTAGGAGTAACTCTTATAATTAGACTCTGATCTGAACCATGAGGGTGAGATCAGAAAACTGACTCAGAGCCTGGTGTCAATTATTTGCAGCTTGCACAGCGAAAGGCTCAAAATTTGGAAGACGTAGGATGACTGAAGCCCAATTCTAGGGGTTGTTTCAGCACAGTCACATGTCAAGTTCTTCCAATTACTATTTGCTGGCAAATTTATTCTCCTTCTCCTTGAGTTGGGGCCTGGAAAATATCTGTGGGATTTGCTTTGGGATGATATTTGTGCTTCCAATTCAAGAGCCAGAAATCAACGTACTGCAATAATTTTCCTCTTTATTTAAACTCAAGCAGAGCTGGTTTCTACAGATCAATCCAAGAAACTGACCTTTTAAATACAATGTAGTGCTGTTTGCCCTGTTTTAGAAGGAATTAATAGATCCACAGAAAACTCATAAAGTCTGCTCTGCCCAACAGAGAACTCCAACAGACCAGCAGGTCTCTAGTTGGCCCATTCTAGATTCATTAGAAAACAAGACGATGTGAAAAGAACACCTTTCACACAGAAAGCCAGTTTTGAACAGGAGTTTAATAAACCCTTGCCCACACTGATTAGTTTCTTTCCTATTTTGAGATGTTATCTAACTTATTTCTTTCTTTCTTTCCCCCCCAGTCTTATTTCCTAAAGCTATATGGAACAACTTCTTTCCCCTATATAACCCTTCAGATATGGAAGAAAAGAAAGTTAAAGAAGGGAAGGGAAGGAAAAGAGGGGAGGGAGGAAGGGAGAGAGGAAGGAAGGAAAGCTCTCATTTTCCCTGGTTCTTTTGTCTTCAGATGAAATACGCCTTCCCTCCTTCCATCCTTCAGCTTTTCTTCTTAGGTCAGTTTCTGCACTCTTCTATCAGTTTCTGCTTTCCTCTTTCACACCACTTATCACTTTATTTTATTTTGGTATTTTGTGTCTCCTCCCTACCCCAGCTCCAGCCTCCTCTTACTTCTAGCTTCTTCATTCCCAGAACTGTGTCTGGCTAACTCACGAAGGCACATGAGAAATGTTTGCCATGATTATGAGTTAAAAGAGTAACTCTAGAAATCAATAATGATAGCCATATGCAAAATAATATCCTGGAATATGATAATCGGTTTTGTTGAACTGGCAATGACGAAGAGTTCTTGGCCTTCCACGATGCGTAAATATCATAAATTTGTTACCGGTACATAAAATTTCTTATACTTTGTATCCGTTCTTGTGTTTTGTACTTATTTGTTACATAAAATTTCTTGCACCATAAATGTTAGAAAATAAATGCTAAAATTACTTTATAATAAATAAGCAAGTACCTAAATGGAAACAAATAAAAATTTGAATTAAAAAAAAACTGAAATGAAAGATTTTTTCCCCCCTGAAAGTTTGGGCCCAAAACATAGGTGTGCATTACACACAGCAAATTAAGGTATATTAATTACAGGTATTTTCACCTTTTTCTCTTTCCTGCATTATCTTTGGGATCTCTGTATTCTTTTTTATTCTGTTTTTCTTTTAAGGATGCACTGGAGTGCCTGGTGATCCTTGTTTGTAAATCCAAATTAAGAATGAGGCACAAAAATGCTGACCGGAAGCTCTGTGTGTATGGGCAGGGATTGTGGACCAGTGTTCGTCATTACCTAGTGATAAGCTGGGGATGGAGTCATTTTGGAGATACCCAAATATCAGGACATGAAGTCTCTAGGCTTAGGCCATTTCAGTTATCCAGAATTCCTTAATATCATTTCCCCTCCGCCTCCTCCCCCTAGGTTATAAGCCCAGTTGCTGAGTTCTGGAAGTGAAAAGAAGGAAGAGGTGGGGGTGGGGACGGATGCCTCATTATTCACGACATATCCCTGTTATCTGTGTCGTGTCTGATTCCTACCCTAGTCCAGGTCTGATGTCTGAAATACAGAGATTCTCTGGTTCAATCTTTTCAAAGATGTAATATCCATTTGCGGGGGTGGGCCTGATTGGAAGGTGCCAGAGGGAATCTGGGTCTCCAATAGTTCCTTATATAATTTCTAAACAATATTTGAGCTTTCAGCCCTTCCTCACATCCTTGCCTTCAGATACCCAAGGACTTTAATACCTGGATCCTTCCAGAATTCTGTACTTTTCATTGGCTTCATTCCCTTTGTAAAAAGAAAAACATCTCAGTCTCCCGCCTGTGCAGGGAAAAACCCAGTTCTTCCCTACTGTGTTTCTTCCCTGTGGGTCTCCTATAGTACTCACACCACTACCACACTCACACATAGCACTATATTCACACCTGTGGTCACCAAATGTATGGAAGTTTCACATCAACATGCAATTCTCAGCACCAGCAGGGTATATGAGAATTGAACTCAGTACTGACATTATCTACCTGAAGATAGCATCAGATTCCACAGGTTAAGGACTCAGTCCCACAAAATTGTCCTCCCACCCCCATTTCAGATGCCAGTAGCAAGCCCAGGTTGTCACCTGTGCTTCTGACCAACTGGCTCTAGAGCAGAGGTTCCAATGACACTCTCCTCAGGTTTTATTAATTTGCTAGAGTGGCTCACAGAATTCAGGAAAACATTTTACTTACTCTAGCAGTTTATTATAAAAGGCTATAATAAAGGACACAGTTGAACATCCAGATGGAAGAGATGAATAGGGCAAAGTATGTGGGAAGGGGTGCAAAGCTTTCGTGTGCTCTCTGGAGGAGCCACTTTCTCAGCACCTCCATTTGTTTGCCAACCTGAAAACTCTCCAAACCCCCTCCTTTTGGGATTTTTACGGAGGCATCATCACATAGGCATGCTTGATCATTAACTCCATTTTCAGCCCTTCTCCTTTCTTAAGAGATTGGGGGCGGGGCTGAAAATTCCAAGCTTCTAATCATGGCTGGGTTTTTCTGGTGACTAGCTCTCATCCAGGAGCTCACACAGAGTCATATTTCAACAAAAGTAACACTCTCATGATCCAGGGAATTACAAGGATTCTAGGAGCTTTATGCCAGGAACTTGGGGCAGAGACCAATATATATTTTTTCTATTCTCTCACACCCCACTAGGTACATGGGTTTATGCTTTTCTAGCTCTGTTAAATCATCTCCCACTCCCTCATCTTTCCAGCTTTCAAAATTTGTTCATGTTTCCTATATGTGTTGTCAAGATACTTCTTTTTTTAATCTCATAGATTTATGTGTGTTATATGCCACTGAGTCAGCTCCAACTCCTGGTGACCCTATGAGTGAGTGATGTCCACAGTGTTCTGTCTTCAAAAGCCCTGCTCAACTCCTGTAGACGCATACCTGATGCTTCTGCTATGGCGTCAGTCCATCTTCTATTTGCTCTTCCTCTTTTCCTGCTGTCTTCTATTTTTCCCAGCATTATTGTCTTTTCCAAAGAACCAGGTCTTCTCATGGTGTGCGCAAAGTAGGACAACTTCAGTTTTGTAATTTTTACCTCCAGAGATGTTTCAGGCTTAATTTGCTCTAGGACCCACTTGTTCATCTTTCTAGTGATCTAGGCTATCTGTAGAGCTCTCCTCCAATACCATATTTCAAACAAATCAGTTTATTTCCTATCGGCCTTCTACACTGTCCAATTTAATTATCCATGCATAGTAATTGGGACTATGAGGGTGTGGAGGATCTTAGCCTTGGTCTCCAGTGACACGTCTCTGCTCCTTTCCTAATTCTTCCATTGCTGCTCTTCTGAGTCTCAGCCTTCTCTTGATTTTTTTTATCTGTAGTCTCCATATGAATTGATGACTGAACCAAGCTAAGCAAAATCTTTTAACAATTTCAATGTTTTCATTCTTCATGTTAAAGTTATATATTTCTGTTGTAGCCATGATTTTTGTTTTCTTGATATTCAAGTGGTTTCCTAGAAGCAAAAGTGTCAGATAAGGGTGCATTTTATCTTGAAGACTTATACCTGTTAAAATTCCTTAATTATTACTTTGATGGAGTTTCAGAAGGGAACAGAAATATATGCCGGTATTCAAACTGCCATGTTTAACACAAACCTACGAGGTCTGACAATTAAGTTCGTGAACTCATCCTAGAAAAAGTGCTACATACCTCATTGCTGAATATCACTATGATCACCTTCGAAGTACTCCCCTTGGGAAGCTATGCACCGATGCCAGTGCCTAGTCCACCCTTCAAAGCAATTTTGGAACTCTTTTTCTGTAATGGCCATCAGAGCTGTTATCACATTACCCTAATGTCCTGGATATCATCAAAATGTCTTCCTTTAAATATTTCCTTTACTTTCAGGTAAAGAAAGAAGTCATTGGGGGCCAGACCAACTGAGTAGGGATGGTGTTCCAATGCAGTTATTTGTTTACTGGCCAAAAACTTCCTCACAGACAGTGCCATGTAAGCTGGAGCATTGTCGTGATGCAAGAGCCATGAACTGTTGGCAAAAAGTTAGGTCGTCTAACTTTTTCATTCAGCCTTTTCAGCACTTCCAAATAGTACACTTGGTTACCTGTTTGTCCAGTTGGTACAAATCCATAATGAATAATCCCTCTGATATCAAAAAACGTTAGCAACATCATTGCAACAAGTTCACGAACTTAATTGTCAGACCTCGTAAACATTTATATTTAACTCTATTAAATTTAATCTCGTTGCTTTCTTGCCAACAATCTATCTTGTCAAGATTATATGGACCCCAGCTCTGTCATCATTATGTATTCTCCAAACCTTGTGAGATCTGCAAAAAATACAGGAGACCGTAAGAGGAGATAAGCCAGGATTCATTTATTTTCCTATCTTTCAGTCAGTTGTTATTAAAGTTTTTCATCTTTCCAGATTGACATCGAAATATTACATGACTCCATTTATTCATCCATTTAAAAAATGTGCTGGGGATAGGAAAAAAAGTTTAAACAATGTAATCTGATCTTCAAAGAACCCTATTATCTTGTAGGCAAGATAATAGACAATACAATTAAGCTTGCTATAGACATTAATGAGGAGCTGTATCAGCACAGAGGAGAAGCACCTAACCCTGCTTAAAATGATGGTGTTTGAGAGGAGGTAACACTCGGACTTATTCTTAGAGGATGAGGAAGCAGTGGGCAGGCAAAGACTAGGTGTAGGTTCAGCTTCACGTGTAACAGCTATATACGATGTCAGAAGAGTAATAGACTGGGAGAGAGGGGGTTATCACTTTTGTGAGGGGTATAAATATCTAACTATTATATTGTTTTGTACACCTGAAACTAAAAAAAAAGAAAAAGAAAAAAAAAAAGACTAGGTGTATGGGTAGGTAGTGGAAGGCATATCAAAGCAAACAGAGCAGCTGTGTAAAAGCAAAGGATCATGTCTCTTCTGACTGAAGAAATTTCTTTCAATCAATAGAAAGTGCAGGACAAAGGAACTGAGTCAGTTTTTGATAGGATAACTTGATGTTAGTGTCTTTCCAGGAGAAGATGGAAAGCAGTCCACTTACAATGAGCTCTTTAGCTTTTGAATTACCAAGTAAAAGTGAGGTTATTGGCAACCCTGGCCGAGGGAGAAACTTGCTAATAGAACCTGTATATTAGTGGAAAGGGATAAGAGATCTTTGAAAAGTATAAAAGCATTGTGTGAGCATATGGGATTATTAGTATTCCTAACACATTGCCAACCACCGCCATCCCCAGGACTGAGGTGTCATCTACAATTTATAAAAGGAGGCACCTTTTCTGTGGATTGTAGCAATGGCAATTTCCTGCTTTTGATATCAGACTATAGTTATGCAAGATGTCAGCATTGGTGGAGATGGGATGAAGGATGAACGGGACTGGTCTGGACATTTCTTTGCAACTTCATTTACAACTTTTAAAAG